>NW_020694826.1:78093-83101 GCF_002925995.2 Terrapene triunguis
CACCCCAACCCTCTGCCCCAGCCCTGAGCCCCCTCCTACACCCCAGACCCCTCATCCCTGGCCCCAACCCAGAGCTTGCACCCCCAGCCAGAGCCCTCACCCCCCCAAACCCCAACCCTCTGCCGCAGCCCTGAACCCCTCCCACACCCCAAACCCCTTATCCCCGGCCCCACCCCAGAGCCCACACCCCACACCACAACCCTCTGCCCCAGTCCTGAGCCTCCTCCCACACCCCAGACCCCGCACCCCCAGCCGGAGCCCTCAGTCCCCCCCACTCCAATCCTCTGCCCCAGCCCTGTGCCCCCTCCCACACACCGAACCCCTCAGCCCCACCCCCGCCACACATCCCCTCCATATTGGTGCCCAGAACAAAATTCACTCCGCACACGGACGTAACGAATTAGAGGGAATGTTGCTCCTGACTCTGGCTACTCACAGAAATGCTACATCAGCGGCACCCACAGGTACAGTCTACTCCAGTTTTCCCTGACCCCCCTCGCCGGTGCACCAGGCAGCACTCGTGAGCCCCTATTAAAAAAAACCCAAAGAAGGTTTATTAAACGAAGAACAAAGATTTACCTAGAAGCATGCCCGATCCTGGTGGCAGCAGTGCTTTGGGGCTGCAGGAATCTCCCCGTTATCGCAGGCTGCGCCCCCAGCCAGGGGCCGGGAAATGAAACAAGAGAGGCTCCTGGAGATGCCGTGGGAATGTGGGACCCTCACCTATGACAGCAAGTGCACCTTGGGCATCCCACAGCTGCCCCGGAGCAGCACTCATAGGTGTGTCTGGCTGTATCGCCCGCATACCTCCCCCAGCCCCAAACCCCAATCCGTGCATCAACGGCTCTGCACCAGGACCCCGTTTCACAGCCGGCAACGGCAAAGCCCGGGCAGCTCTAAACTCTTTTCCGTATTGGGGGGTAGAAAACGGGGCTTGAAGGCGGGGGGGATTGATTTGGGGATTTCCTGGCAAGGGAGGAGAAGACCTTGTGTAATGGTGATGACTAGTTACACCAGTGCCGTCCCCATGGTTACAAAGTTGCACTAAATCTTGCACTATATCCTGGAAGGTATCACTGGGAAAGTGACGCTTTGCTAAGTAGGATGATCCTGTTTATAGGCCTGTAGCAGCTTTGCATCGGAAGTTATGAATAGTGCTGGCTGCCCCCGTGATTCAGCGAACCGTGCAAGGACATGGGATGAGGTCATGTGACCTAAGACGCCAGCTTTTACCAGTAACTGTCCCATGCTCATGTGACCCTGGACTCCAGATTGGGCCGGTAACTTTCCATGCACCTGGGCTGGGCTCTGAATTGCAAGCTGTGACATCCTGCTCCGATTCTCCGGGCTGTGGATTTACAAGGAAAAGGGGTGTTTTGAACAATGGACCGAGGACCGCCCAATCTTTTGCCAGTTACCAGACGCTTGCAAACCAGCGATCTATTCCCTCGCTGCCACGCCTCTGATCTAAGGGCTTTGCAACCATTTGTGTGCATGTGATCTATTAACCATTCATAACGCTCTTCTTTTCTGGTATTAACGAATCTTCGTTTACCAAGGATTGGCTGGCAGCGTGATATCCGGGTAAGGGCTGAGATACATATTGACCTGGGGGTAAGTGTCTGATCCTTTGGGATTAGTAAGAGCCTCACATGTGGTGCACTGGGTTTTCAGTAACCTCTCACTACATTACAGCTGGTTGTGTGGGCGGGAGCCAAGGCCTGGAATGCCTAAAGGGGGCTGTGTTTGGCCTCTGGTCAAGCAGCATGGTGCAGCAAAAGCTGAATCTAGTTATAAACTAAACCACCCGTTCTGGGGGATTGTCTGCCCTGATTCCTGCCGTCCTGCTGACCCGCCTCCTGCTCCTCCCGTCTGAGGGGCAGCACGGCCGGACTCCGGAGGAGCCATTGGGGGGGGGGGGACGGCAGGCAGCTGGGGTCCTCGGCCATCGCGCCCCATGCTCAGCGCGGCCCCAACATCGCCGGGCCAAGGGAAGCAGGAAGCTGCCGGGGTGAGGGGATCTGCCCGCCAGCTGCGGAGCGCTCGGCCGCTGAGCCCTGAGCCGCGGCAGGAGGCGGCCGTGCTGAGCGTGGGACACGATGGCTGAGGAGCCCGGCCGCTTTGCTCCTCCAGCCGCGCCCGCCGCCCCCCACAATGGCTCCTCCGGAGTCCGGCCGTGCTGCCCCCCCCTTGCCTGCAGGAGCCCAGCGGCGGCCCGGCAGGCTCCGCTTTTGAAAAAATTGCTGGGCTGCCCGGGCGAGGGAACCAGGAAGCTGCCGGGGAGAGAGGATCTGCCCGCCAGCTGCTGCCCGCCCCACTGCTCCGCTCCCCCCAGCCCCCGGAAGAAGCGAGCAGCGCCCGCCCCCCCACCAAGCCCCTCCGAGGGGGGGCGCAGCATGGCCGCAGCGTGGCCGGAGGAGCCGGGGGGGGGGGCGCGGAGCGGCCGGAGGAGGAGCCAAGGAGGGGCGTGGCCAGAGGAGGAGCGCCTTATTTATGGTTGCTCCCCCTGCACTGAGAAGCTGGCTACGCCACTGTCTAAGCCGGGGTGGGCTCTGCCGGGAGCGGAAGGGGTGACAGCGCAGCCTCCCAGCGCGGCGGGGGGCTGAGGAGCAGCAGCCCCGTTGGTCCCCGGCAGCCCCATACATAGCGAGGTGGCCACGGCAGGGAAGGGGGCTCTGAAGCCCAGCTGGTGCTGGTGGAGAAGGAAGGAAAAGGGGGGGGAGGGGGGATGTTTTTTTCTCATGGTATTTCTTCAGCGGAGGGGGCTGAGAGAGCGGCAGGACCAGGAGGCAAAGGAGCGACTTTGGGTTATTGCCCCCCCCCCCCGTACTTACCCCCCCAGTGCTGTGCCCCGGGCTGTGAAACTGTGCTCAGTGCAGCTTGTGAAGGAAGGAGGGTAAAGGTGCTTTAAGGTGCCAGTTATGTCTCCTCAGTCTCACTGCTGACTAGCTGCAGCCCCAGTGCTCAGAATGAAGCAGTGTTCTCAGGGACTGTACAGACTCTAGACTAGTTTTCAATTGCCTGCTAAATGCTTCAGCCACGCCACCTTTTCACTTGGCTATCTCCTGAACAGTGACAGGTTTCAGAGTAGCAGCCGTGTGCCACAAGTACTCCTGTTCTTTTTCCTGAACAGTGGTGACTGGGAATGGGGGGGGGGGGAGTGTAGCAGATGCCAATTTGAGGTGAATAGTCTCTTGGCCAGATTCTACTGGGTTTATGGTGCTTTGTGCTATGGACTGGAGCAAAGTGGCTGGTGAATAACCAGGAATCTGGTTAATCATTGTTCTCTAAATTCAGCTTTCTTCTTTCTCTCTCTGTGAATTATCACTAATTCAAAATAGTAGTGTGCAAGTTGACTGGATAATGGTCATAGCATAATCTCTTGTTAGAACATTGTAAACCCTACTACCTGATTAGTAATTTGATATGTCGGGGGCACCTTTTTTTATGTGTTCACTCCTCTGATGTTAGAACCTGGCTACGCCACTGGGGAGGGGGGCTTCCTAGACTTCAGAAGCTGGGGCTTGGGTGAATTTTGTGACACCCTGCCCCCCCCCCCCACAGCCACCAAACTGCAGACCCCACTCCTGCCCCACGCTGGGCAAGGGGCAGCCCCATCCCCCATCCCCAGTGAGGCTATGGTGAGGGGCAGCAGCAGGGGAGGCCACACGTGATGGCAACCACCACCCCCCGGTACCCACCATAGGGGAGGCAAGTGGGCTTTCTGGACCTGAGAGAGGCCCTAGGAGCATGTGCAGTGACCGTGGTGCAGAGTGAGTGTGCTGTGGGGGAAGAGGAGGGGTCCCTCCCCTGGAGCTTGCTGCTGCCAGGGAGGGGGAAGGGGGGGCTGAGTCCTCTCTGGCCCTAGCCCTGGGGCAGCCTGTCTCCACCCCAAGTTCCTTATCCCCAGCCCTGCCCCACCCCAGAGCCTGCGCCCCCAGCACCCCAACCCTGAGCCCCAGCTCTGAGCACCCTCCTGCACTATGAACCCCTCATCCCCAGCCCCACCCCAGAGCCCTCATCTGAGGGGAAAAACACACAACTTAAAGGTGGTGGTCAGTTTGGAGTATCATTGTGTTTAGCACAATACTTGATTATTTTACACCCTTTAAAATATATAACTAGTTGTATACAGGTGTTACGAAGTGGGAATGTTCTTAATGTTTTCTCTGCATACTGTGTGGGTGCCTCAGTTTCCCCTATGCATTTCTTAAGGATCTAGGTGGTGTGATTGTTGCAAAGCCCGAGAGGGCCAGTGTGATGGTGTCTGCACAGAGAATGGCCGAAACCCTGTCTCCGGACAACTGATGGCCTGGGCCGCTCTCCTGCAAGGTGCCAACTGAAGGTGTTGGAGAACAAAGAGATCAGGTGACCTCCTAATGCCTGGAAAAGAGACAGAGGCCAGAGGAGGGAGTGTTAGTGCCTGCGCAGACTTCCGGGAAGCGCATGGTGGGATGCTCTGGAACCACTCCTTCAAAGCCAGTCAGGACTCTGGGGGAGCCTCCTCTCTCTGAGCTTACACCTGCCTGGGTCTGACCTCGGAGCATTCAGCATGCCCGTCCACACCGTGCACTTTCCGCAGGGAGTCCGCCCAGGTGGGGTCCTGGGGCAGCCAGAGGTCCCTGCACCCCAACTCTGCAGTCAGACGTGACTCTCAGCCAGCCGGGAAAACAGAAGGTTTATTAGACGACAGGAACACGGTCTAAAGCAGAGCTTGTAGGTACAGAAAACAGGACCCCTCAGTCAGGTCCATCTTGGGGGGGTGGAGAGCCCAGACCCAAGTTCTGGGCCTCTCCTCATTTCCCGAGCCAGCTCCAAACTGACACTCCCTCCTCTGGCCTGTGTCTCTCTTCCGGACAAGGAGGCCACCTGATCTCTTTGTCCCAACACCTTCAGTTGGCACCTTGCAGGGGAAACTGAGGCACCCACACAGTATTCAGAGAAAACATTAAGAACATTCCTGTTGAGTCTGAACTTTTAATAAGCTTAAACTTAACCCAGACTTAAT
>NW_020694827.1:0-257 GCF_002925995.2 Terrapene triunguis
GCAACATTATTGCATTACATTTATGAGGTGCCAAGTGTATACACAGCTTTTTCCATAAAACATACAAGTCCTTGTCGCTGCTACAAGGGACATACGTCAGATATCAGGGGGTAGCCATGTTAGTCTATCCACAAAAAACAATGAGGAGTCCGGTGGCACCTTAAAGACTTAATAGATTTATTTGGGCATAAGCTTTCGTGGGTAAAAAAACCCACTTCAGATGCATGGAGTGAAAATTACAGATGCAGGCATTATTA
>NW_020694827.1:267-1486 GCF_002925995.2 Terrapene triunguis
GATATTATCTCTGCCATCTCTTCCACTTGTTCCCCTACAATCAGTATCCTCTCCATGTTCTGTGAACCAACGGTAAGCCAGCTCGTTCTCATCCAAACACCAGCTGAGGTATTTGACCCTTCTGGCTGGTCAGAAAATAAAAGAGCTGGGCCCCCTCAGCATAGCGAAGGCACAGCAATCTCCACCTCCTCACCAGCCCTTGTAACTGCCCCATAGCTCTCTAAAGAGGACAGGTGACAAGATAGAACCCTGTAGCACTCCCTGGGAGGGCCCCACCAGCAGCCTTTGAGAGCCCTGACTTATACAAGAATGGTCCCACCCCAAAGCAACCCCATTCACTCCTGGTACAGCCCCCAACTGAGTCCACATAACACCTCATGATCAACAGTATCAAAGGCAGCTGGCAGTTCTAAGAATGTCAGGGTGGAGATGCAATCTTGGCCCATTGCCAGGAGATTATCTACTGATGTAACAAGCTGGTCTGTCCTATGCCCCCAAATTAACAAGTGTCCAAAGGTACTGAGGCCACCTGATTGTCATTATTTGTTCAATAATTGTAACCAGAACAGGCAGCTGAGATACAGGCTGATAACTGGCGTAGCCAAGTCTCAATGGCTCCTAGTCTAGCACTTGGCATGAGCTGTGCTCTGCACAAGAGGCCTAACTACTCCAAATGTCCTTCTCCCATTCTTCACCTGTCCTCCCACGTTGTTCTTTAGGCCTGGAGCTATCAACCCAACCTGAGGTGTTGGCCACCTACCATCTACTCCAAAACCCTCCTGAAAATGCACCATTTCTGCTAAACCTTATGCAACTAATCTGCCCTGGAAAGCATAGTCTCAGGTTTGTGTGTTTAAAAACCAACTGACTACATCACACCACTTTGTGATAAATATATAATCAGATCACTTGGTGCTCTGTTTGTCTGCAGCATGTGGCTAGTCTATGGTAAACCCAGCACTTGTTAAATACTGCATTGGTGGAGTTCCCAGAATACCCTCAAGGTGGCAATACACTTTACATAACATTCCATGAAGCTTACAGAGGGAGGGGGACTTATGTATTTTTAAGCAGTTAGGTATGCAGGAAGTTTGTATGCCTGTTTCACAATTCAATAGCAGACCATCTAGTCTGTCTTGTGAAATGATAAAAGTTTACTCCAAACAAGGAAGCAAAGTATTTTCATCTATTCTCCCCAACTCCCAGTCTTTCCAGTTGC
>NW_020694828.1:0-12428 GCF_002925995.2 Terrapene triunguis
CGTTCTTGTGAACAACAGCAATCAGTCTGTTTTCTAATTTATCCTTCCTCTGGCCAGCACTTTTCCTGTGTAAGCCAAGCTGCTGTCCCACAGCAAGATATAAGTCACATAGGCGGCAGGCTACCATGATGCTTTTTTAAAGGAACACCTCTATTCTAGCTGGCCCACACTCCTGTTGGAAGCTACACTAGCATGGATCTGGTGCCTTTAAGGGTGCTCCTATTCAACAGCAGCAGGGAGCTAATGCACCAGCATGTCTCCTACTCAACCATGCATGACTCGCCAACAGCATATGGTCAGGAGTCTCTGCACTAGCCTGGCATGAACATGGCCCCCCACACAACAGTTTTTGGACCTATCCAAGAAAGAGAGGCTCTTTAAAGCCTAACAAGTTACTAAAAATACTTTAAAATAAAGCAGAACAAGCAACAGAAACAACACTGTGCTAATTAGGGGTAGCTGAGCTCCTCTCCTCCACATGCAGTTAGTGAAGCATATGGAGAATGCCGTGTTGACATAGCAGAATCTTAGCCACTTCAAAGAGTTCAGGAAAAACATCAAGACATTGTAAAATAATGGCTGCATGCTAACAACTCTATGTAATGAAATGGGTAAAATACAGTCTTGTCAACATTTTGGACTGGAAGAGTGGGGAGCTTTTGTTAAAATGTAGTTCACCTCAGATGCCTAGTATCAAGCTTTATTCCATCTTTTTTTCTGAAAGGTGGGAGGGGTTGTTTCTTAAATTTATATAAAAACATTGATTTAAAAAATCTTTTATTCCATTGCATAGAAAGCACTAGAACTGCAATTATTATTAATTGAAGTATGTTGTGTCGTGCAAAAGGTGTGGAGTGACTCCTTTTTTTTACAAAGATACATCTTCCCTTTGTATTGATAGTCTGTAGGATGAGATACAAAAAAGGAGCCAATAATCCTGAGTTAGTCAGTGTATGATTATAACAAACAAAGGAGTATTCTAATATTGCGTCTGGATCTGTCACGAGTCTGATGCTTCCGCATAATGGAATGGATAGTTAACCCTATTGGGCCTGACTGGGTAACAGCCAATCCACGTATGGAAAGAGGCCCTTTCTACTAAGCCCCCAACAGCTTCTATTTAACAGTCCTTAAGAGATGATGCCAGAGTGAACAGCCTTAATAGCACTAGCTTTGAACAGGCTGGGTCAGACTCAGAGAACCAGTCTGAGACACCCACAGACTCAGGAGGATCTGGGGGGCTTGCTAGGAGACTGTAAGAAGGATCTGGTCTGTTCCTGTAACTGAAGAGGAAAGCCTATTTAACTTAGCCTGCCTGCATACTTAGTATCATCTCATGTTACCCTTCGCTATAAGCTGTTTGTTTATAATGCTTTGTTCATAGAAATATAGGGCTGGAAGAGACCTCAAGAGGTCAACTAGTCAACTCCCTTCCCTCCCCCCCCCCACCAGCTGAGATGGGACCAAGGACACCTAAACCACCAATGACAGGTGTTTATCTAACCTGTTCTTAAAAACCTCCAAATACAGGGATTCCACAATCTCCCTTACTAACCTCTTCAAGTACTTAACTATCCTTATGGTTACAAAGTTCTTCGTAATATCTAACCTAAATCTCCCTTACTGCAGATTAAGCAGATTACTTCTTATCCTATCACCAGTAAATGTGGAGAACAATTGATTATTGTCCTCTCTATAACAACTCTTAATATGTTTGAAGACTGTTTTTAACATAGATTCCAAGTCCAGAACAGACCATTACAATCGTTTAGTCTGACCTCCTGTATAGCACAGGCCATAAAGGTTCCCCAAAATAATTCCCACAGCAAATCTTTTAGAAAAACATCCAATCTTGATTTAAAAATTGTCAGGGATGGAGAATCCATCTCAATCCTTGGTAAATTGTTCCAGTGGTTAAATACTGTCACTTTTTAAATATTTATGCCTTATTTCCAGTCTGAATTTGTCTAGATTCAACTTCAGCCATTGGATTGTGTTATACCTTTCTCTGCTAGTTTGAAGAGCCCCTTATTAAATATTTTGTCCCCATGAGTGTACTTATAAACTGTAGTAAAGTCACTCCTTAACATTCTCTTTATTAAGCTAAATTGATTGAGAACCTTGAGTCTGTCACTATACGGCAGGTTTTCTAATCCTTTAATCATTCTTTAAAAAGCAACAGAGGGTCCTGTGGCACCTTTGAGACTAACAGAAGTATTGGGAGCATAAGCTTTCGTGGGTAAGAACCTCACTTCTTCAGATGATACTGATACTTAATCATTCTTGTGGCTCTTCTTTGAACCCTCTCCAATTTATCAACATCCTTCTTGAATTGCAGGCACCAGAACTGGCCACAGCATCAGGTCTCCCCTCAGCCTACTTTTTTCAAGGCTAAAAATGCCCAAATTTTTCTAACCTTTCCTCACAGGTCAGGTTTTCTAAACCTCATCATCTTTCTTGTTCTCCTCTGGTTTCTCTCCAGTTTGAAATCAGTCCACCAACGGAAACCCCTCATATTCTGAGTTCTTGCTCAAGCTTTCCTATGTGGCCCAGTACCTTAGGGAGTGGCTTTTGTTGTTTTAGCTATCTTACTCCATAAAGGAGCTCAATCACTTCTTCCATTTAGCCTGAATGGAGGGTGACCTGCATGGCCATCAATTTTAACAGGCTCAGCAATGGCCTGTGTATCAAAGATACTCTTGCTTGCAGCCATTGACACCTTCCAGCCTATCAATACTAGTATTAGCACACAGCCACCCAATTATTTGTTAATTTGTGGAACTGAAGCAGAACCCAACCTCTATCCCTGTTCTGGGATGTTAATTAAGTTTTTTCACCTATTTTTATTTTCACCCACTTCTGAACTTGTGGCTAGGTCCGGAACTGGCAGTACTAAAACCAAAGTTGTTGTGCTATTCCTCCTTCTTGACAGTTATGGTGTGGGTTTTTGTTAGTTTCTGCTTTTGGTGTGGTTGTTTGTCTTGGGCAGGTGGTCTTATGGGGAATTGTGAAATAGGGTCAGCCAAGAGAAACTGGTAGCTTTTTTTAACCTGTAGATGGCATTATGGCATCAGTAGATTTCTAGCCACTCATTTAGGACACATTCAGAAACACAAAGCACTGAGAGATCATAGAGGTGTGCAGAGGCAATGCAACATGAGATGAATATAGATGTATGCTGTATGAGTATCATTCAAATCCCTAAAAATCAATGGAATGTTTAACTGCAGTCCAGTGTAGTGAGTATAAACTATAACCTATGAATAATGTACTGACTAACATAAGCTAGCCATCTCCCAGGAGAACTTTTCTGCAGTTGTAGTCAACCGAGATTAGTAACTGGCAAATCAAAAATGGAAGGCATTGCCATAGTCAATAATGGAAAAGGCCAAGGCATGACTTGGGGCCTCAGCAGCAGTGGTGCTTAGAAAATGGTACAACCTGGCTTTTTAAAAAGTTTTTGATATTAAGCCTTGGAGGCATCAGGGATGTGACATTGGAAAGAAAGATCAAAGACAAAAATATCCTCAATGTTCCAGACAGAAAACTAAGATGGTCACTACAGGCTAATAAGAATGAAAATGAATTTTTTTTTTAGAGTGTGTTAGGATTCAGTTAGTGTGATTCCCTTTCCTCTTTGAATTAAGTTGCAGGTCAATAGCCCGTAGCAAATCCTCCATTCCAGGGGGAGACAAGATGCTATGTTACAACACACAACTACATTATCTTGTAGAATGTTTGAGAGAACTGTATAAGCTCTTCAGGGATACATATAAGTGATTAATACCTTAAATAGCTTTGTCTCAGAAATGTACTACTCATCTACAATACTAGAAATTATTAAAGAAAATGGTGCTCTTTAGGTAGAGATCAGATATATTCAATTACCTTCACTGCACACAGAGAAATCCTAGGATAATCTTGGTCACTAGAGATAAAAATAAGACAGATTTCAAAATACATCTTGCATCTTGCATTGTGTTTAACTACGTATCTAAAATATTTCTATACACACTAATAATATAGAATTGCTTTTTTAAATCAGGGAAATTATTCTTTTGTGTGAGCTAAGCATGACTGGAAAATAGTGAAATCATCTAATAATAAGGAATACATATATGTTATTTCAGGTACACTTGCCATTCTTTAAAACCTTTAAACTAAACTATAATAAAAACTTCTTGATTTAAACAAAAATCCTATCATTAACCTAGGTAGCTGTAGGAGAGAATGCAGGCAGAAGCCCAGCAGCAGAGTGGTGGCTATTGTGTTTATTGCACTCAGTGTAGCATGTATGATTACCTGCCCTGTGGGCGGGTGGCGTATGTGTGCATTCGGTGCAAGGAGCTCCTGGCCCTCAGAGACCGCGTACGGGATTTGGAGGCCAGGGTAGCAGAACTGGAGGAGCTAAGGGAGGCTGAGAGGTATGTTGATGAGGCTTTCCAGGACACTGTAGATTTGTCCCACCTCTGGTCAGACAGCCCCTGCGCTATTGAGGACGATGAAAGGCTCAGGGAAGGAGAGCAGTCAAAGGGAGCAGAGGGAAACCTTCCCATAGTTGGGACCCTCCTTCCAGATGATGTTGGGGTATCCTCTCGCACTGAGGTTATCTCTCAAGGGGTGGGAACGCCGGTAATTAGGAAAAGGCAGGTATTACTAATGGGAGATTCGATCATTAGAAACAGATAACTGGGTTTGTGATGACCGGGAGAAATGTTGACTTGCCTGCCTGGTGCGAAGGATGCAGATCTCTCGAAGCATCTAGATAGACTTATGTGTAGTCCTGGGGAGGAGCCGGTGGTCGTGGTACATGTAGGTACCAATGACATAGGGAAGGGTAGGAGAGACGTCCTGGAGGCCAAATTGAGGCTACTAGGAAAGAGACTGAAATCCAGGACCTCTATGGTGGCATTCTCAGAAATGTTTCCAGTTCCACGCGCTGGGCCAGGTAGGCAGGCAGAGCTTAAGAGTCTCAATGCGTGAATGAGACGATGGTGTAGAGAGGAGGAGTTTAGATTTATTAGGAACTGGGGAAACTTTTGGGATAGAGGGAGCCTATACAGGAAGGATGGGCTCCACCTAAACCAAAGTGAATCCAGACTGCTGGCACTTAACATTAAAAAGGTTGCAGAGCAGTTTTTAAACTAAGAGATGGGGGAAAGCCGATTGCTACAGAGGAGCACGTGGATTGGACAGAGACTTCTCTTAGAGGAGAGTCTATTGATAGAGATTCTCTAGGTTTTAGTCAGGAGGAGAGAATGGAAGAGGATAGAGTATGGGCCAGATCAGATGAGAAACATTCACATAAAAAAGAATCTGACACATCAGAAAAGGGCAGACAAATAAACTGTGACATGTTTTTAAAGTGCTTGTACACAAATGCTAAAAGTCTAAATAATAAGATGGGTGAATTAGAGTAACTCATGTTAAAGGAGGATATTGATATAATAGGCATCACAGAAACCAGGTGGAGTGAGGAAAATCAGTGGGACAAAATCGTTCCGGGGTACAAAATATATCGGAAGGACAGAACAGGTCGTGCACGGGGTGGGGGGAGGAGGGAGTGGCACTATATGTGAAAGAAAATGTAGAATCAAATGAAGTAAAAATCTTAAATGAATTCACATGTTCCATAGAATCTCTATGGATAGTAATTCCATGCTGTAATAAGAATATAACAGTAGGGATCTATTATCGACCACCTGACCAGGACAGTGATAGTGACGATGAAATGCTAAGGGAGATTAGAGAGGCTATCAAAATAAAGAACTCAATAATAGTGCGGGATTTCAATTATCCCCATACTGACTGGGTACATGTCACCTCAGGACGAAACGCAGAGACAAAATTTCTTGATACTTTAAATAACTGCTTCTTGGAGCCGCTGGTACAGGAACCCACAAGGGGAGAGACAATTCTCAATTTAGTCCTGAGTGGAGCGCGGGATCTGGTCCAAGAGGTAACTATAACAGGACCGCTTGGAAATAGTGACCGTAATATAATAACATTTAACATTCCTGTGGTGGGAAGAACACCTCAGCAGCCCAACACTGTGGCATTTAATTTCAGAAAGGGGAACTATGCAAAAATGAGGAAGTTAGTTAAACAGAAATTATAAGGTACAGTGACTAGAGTGAAATCCCTGAAAGCTGCATGGACACTTTTTAAAGATACCATAATAGAGGCCCAACTTAAATGTATACCCCAAATTAAAAAACACAGTAAAAGAACTTAAAAAGAGCCACAGTGGCTTAACAACCATGTAAAAGAATCAGTGAGAAATAAAAAGGCATCTGTTTAAAAAGTGGAAGTCAAATCCTAGTGAGGTAAATAGAAAGGAGCATAAACACTGCCAAATTAAGTGTAAAAATGTAATAAGAAAAGCCAAAAAGGAGTTTGAAGAACAGCTAGCCAAAAACTCAAAAGGTAATAACAAAATGTTTTTTAAGTACATCAGAAGCAGAAGCCTGCTAAACAACCATTGAGGCCCCTGGACGATTGAGATACAAAAGGAGCATTTAAAGACGATAAAGTCATTATGGAGAAACTAAATGACTTTTTGCTTCAGTCTTCACAGCTAAGGATGTTAGAGAGATTCCCAAACCTGAGCCGTCCATTGTAGGTGACAAATCTGAGGAATTGTCACAGATTGAAGTGTCAATTGAGGAGGTTCTGGAATTAATTGATAAACTTAACAGTAACAAGTCACTGGGACCAGATGGCATTCACCCAATAGTTCTGAAAGAACTCAAATGTGAAATTGCGGAACTATTAACTATGGTTTGTAACCTGTTCTTTAAATCAGCTTCTGTACACAATGACTGGAAGATAGCTAATGTAACGCCAATATTTAAAAAGGGCTCTAGAGGTGATCCCGGCAATTACAGACCGGTAAGTCTAACGTCAGTACCGGGCAAATTAGTTGAAACAATAGTAAAGAATAAAATTGTCAGATACATAGAAGAACATCAATTGTTGGGCAAAAGTCAACATGGTTTCTGTAAAGGGAAATCTTGTCTTACTAATCTACTAGAGTTCTTTGAAGGGGTCAACAAACATGTGGACAAGGGTGATCCAGTGGACATAGTGTACTTAGATTTCCAGAAAGCCTTTGACAAGTCCCTCACCAAAGGCTCTTACGTAAATTAAGTTGTCATGGGATAAGAGAGAAAATCCTTTCATGGATTGAGAACTGGTTAAAAGACAGGGAACAAAGGGTAGGAATATATGGTAAATTTTCACAATGGAGAAGGGTAACTAGTGGTGTTCTCCAAGGGTCAGTCCTAGGACCAATCCTATTTAACTTATTCATAAATGATCTGGAGAATGGGGTAAACAGTGAGGTGGCAAAGTTTGCAGACGATACTAAACTGCTCAAGATAGTTAAGACCAAAGCAGACTGTGAAGAACTTCAAAAAGATCTCACAAAAGTAAATGACTGGGCAACAAAATGGCAAATGAAATTTAATGTGAATAAATGTAAAGTAATGCACATTGGAAAAAATAACCCCAACTATACATACAATATGATGGGGGCTAATTTAGCTACAACTAATCAGGAAAAAGATCTTGGAGTCATCATGGATAGTTCTCTGAAGACGTCCACGCAGTGTGAAGAGGCAGTCAAAAAAGAAAACAGGATGTTAGGAATCATTAAAAAAGGGATAGAGAATAAAACGGAGAATATCTTATTGCCCTTATATAAATCCATGGTACGCCCACGTCTTGAATACTGCGTACAGAAGTGGTCTCCTCATCTCAGAAAAGATATACTGGCATTAGAAAAGGTTCAGAGAAGGGCAACTAAAATGATTAGGGAGTTGGAATGGGTCCCATATGAGAAAAGATTAAAGATGCTATGACTTTTCAGCTTGGAAAAGAGGAGACTAAGGGGGGATATGATAGAGGTATATAAAATCATGAGTGGTGTGGAGAAAGTGAATAAGGAAAAGTTATTTACTTGTTCCCGTAATACAAGAACTAGGGGCCACCAAATGAAATTAATGGGCAGCAGGTTTAAAACAAATAAAAGGAAGTTCTTCGTCACACAGCGCACAGTCAAGCTGTGGAACTCCTTGCCTGAGGAGATTTTGAAGGCTAGGACTATAACAGGGATTAAAAGAGAACTAGATAAATTCATGGAGGTTAAGTCTATTAATGGCTATTAGCCAGGATGGATAAGGAATGGTGTCCCTAGCCTCTGTTTGTCAGAAGGTGGAGATGGATGGCAGGAGAGAGATGACTTGATCATTACCTGTTAGGTTCACTCCCTCTGGGACACCTGGCATTGGTCACTGTCGGTAGACAGGATACTGGGCTGGATGGACCTTTAGTCTGACCCAGTATGGCCATTCTTATGTTCTTATGTTATTAATGGCAGAATGGGGTGACATCTTGTGCATTTTCAAACATGATTTAAATTATGCACTCTGAAGTGTGATTGTCGCTCCATCAACCAAGAGACTCATTGCTATCTTTCTGTAATAGATGGGAGCTAGCATGTTCCAGTGGTCTCCAAGAAGAAAATTCTACTTTTGTTTTATGCTTGAATCAATGGATGTAAAGATACTGTTTCAGATATTTAACAATAGGGAAAGTACTCGGTTCATCAAGAGTTGAACAGCATGAAGTGGTCAGTGATAACAGTGTCATAATATGTTCTCTGTAAAGGACTTTGTTAGGTCTACTCTTACCTAGGTAATACCTAATGTGTTCACCACTGGGGTGCGGTATCTGAGCCCCAGATATGAAAAGAAAGCTAGTTCACTGGATAGGTTCATGAGTGAAAACAGACTGACTCTCTTGGCACTTCTCTTCAGATTGTTTCATAGTAAGTTAAAGACAAGATTATGTCTTTAATATAGTACCAGCATTTGGGGGACAAAGGGCTGTGCACAACAATAGCTGTTCCTAGAAGTATTGAGCTGAGGCAGGTGTGATGTTTGTGGGGAACAAAGGCATGATTGGTTTCTGCTCCAACCTTTTGCAAGACACATTCCAGCCATGCTAGCCTGCCTGTGACAGCCAAAGCTCTTCCCAGTCTCATTTTGCCCCTGCCTCCATGGGGAGTCTAGCACCACTGTAGATTTTCTTTGTGCACCAGGAATGTAAGGAGCAGATTATGCCTGACTCCTGTGCTGAGTGCAAGTGTGGTGAGGGAAGGTTCAGTATTAGGAAAATCCAGCCTTATAACTCTTCTAAATCAAAAGAAACAATGAGACTAGAGCTCATTGGAGCACTTTCAATTAAATGTTTTGTCATCATAATATGCTGTCACGTAGCCACAAAATGTTTTGATTTTGAATCAATTTTGACTTAAGTTTTTGCTAGGAACATTTCTGAGGTCTAGGGCTTTCTGGTTACATCTGATGAGCCGGAGACCAAAATTGAAAACCTGACCTTTTCAAGCAGAAAATGGATATTTCACCACAACTCCATTTCACATTTTTTTGAAAGGTTTCGTTCCAGTGTGGAGCAAAACTAACTTTGAAACCTAAAAAGCTGTTGCAAAAAGGCATTGCTGTCCATCCTCCAGCCAGGTCTAAATGAGACACATTGATCTCATTCATAATTTCTACTGTATAACATTCATCGAAAGAGCTTCACGCCATGCTATTAATTGTGGGCCAGATCCTCAACTAGTGTAAATCTCTGTCGCTTCAATGATTCATGGAGTGATGCAATTTGCATCAGCTGCAGATCAGGTCCTAAATCTCCACTGTTGATCCTACAGTCTCATTTATAGCACAGCATTTGCTTGAAGTGATATTTACTAACATCATTGGCCAGTAATAAGAAATAACACAATAACTTGCTGTGTTCTTTTTAAATCTATTTTTAACTAATACTTACAAATAATTTGCACTCCGTATAATTTCCCATGCTAAGATTATAAAGCACTGACATTTACTGTTGGATTAGCCATAAGAGTGTCCCGAAACAGACATCAGACTCACTCACAGATCACACACTACATTCACTGTTAGAGCAAGCATGCACAATAGAGTGAAAGCTATGGTGATCATTTTAGGAAGTTCAGTCAGACTTCCACAGAGCATACTTAGTGAAGGGAATGGATATGCTTTCATCTGTATTGAATATATGGCACATGCACAGTAGAGCACTAATAGCTTATAGAAGGATAGGCCAACTGGTTAGATTTGTTCTGAAGCTACACATCTTTATCTCTAAAATTAGAGCTGCAAGAAGCTACCAATTTTAAAAATATTGCAAATGTTTACCTGTGACAGATTTTTTCATGTTTTCACAAAAAACCTATTTTGACAAGGGCAACACTTCCCCAAATGTATAGATACCTATCTCATAGAACTGGCAGGGACCCTGAAAGGTCATTGAATCCAGCCCCCTGCCTTCACTAGCAGGACCAAGTCCTGATTTTGCCCCAGATCCCTAAGTGACCCCCTCAAGGATTGAACTTACAACCCTAGGTTTAACAGGCCAATGCTCAAACCACTGAGCTATCCCTCCCTCCTTTCTTTAGCTCATGCACTTTGGAACAAATGCTGAAGGGGCAAGGGGCAAGATTAGAAAGGCAAAGGCACAAAATGAGCTCAAACTAGCTATGGGAATAAAGGGAAACAAGAAGACTTTTAATCAATATATTAGAAGCAAGAGGAAGACCAAAGACAGGGTAGGCCCATTGCTCAGTGAAGAGGGAGAAACAGTAACAGGAAACTTGGAAATGGCAGAGATGCTTAATGACTTCTTTGTTTCGGTCTTCACCGAGAAGTAGTCTGAAGGAATGCCTAACCTAGTGAATGCTAATGGGAAGGGGGTAGGTTTAGCAGATAAAATAAAAAAAGAACAAGTTAAAAATCACTTAGAAAAGTTAGATGCCTGCAAGTCACCAGGGCCTGATGAAATGCATTCTAGAATACTCAAGGAGCTAATAGAGGAGGTATCTGAGCCTCTAGCTATTATCTTTGGAAAATCATGGGAGACGGGAGAGATTCCAGAAGACTGGAAAAGGGCAAATATAGTGCCCATCTATAAAAAGGGAAATAAAAAGAACCCAGGAAACTACAGACCAGTTAGTTTAACTTCTGTGCCAGGGAAGATAATGGAGCAAGTAATTAAGGAAATCATCTGCAAACACTTGGAAGGTGGTAAGGTGATAGGAAACAGCCAGCATGGATTTGTAAAGAACAAATCATGTCAAACCAATCTGATAGCTTTCTTCGATAGGATAACGAGTCTTGTGGATAAGGGAGAAGCTGTGGATGTGGTATACCTAGACTTTAGTAAGGCATTTGATACGGTCTCGCATGATATTCTTATCGATAAACTAGGCAAATACAATTTAGATGGGGCTACTATAAGGTGGGTGCGTAACTGGCTGGATAACCATACTCAGAGAGTTGTTATTAATGGTTCCCAATCTTGCTGGAAAGGCATAACAAGTGGGGTTCTGCAGGGGTCTGTTTTGGGACCAACTCTGTTAAATATCTTCATTAACGACTTAGATATTGGTATAGAAAGTACGCTTATTAAGTTTGCAGATGATACCAAACTGGGAGGGATTGCAACTGCTTTGGAGGACAGGGTCATAATTCAAAATGATCTGGACAAATTGGAGAAATGGTCTGAGGTAAACAGGATGAAGTTTAACAAAGACAAATGCAAAGTGCTCCACTTAGGAAGGAACAATCAGTTTCACAAATACAGAATGGGAAGAGATTGTCTAGGAAGGAGTACGGCAGAAAGGGATCTAGGGGTTATAGTTGACCACAAGCTAAATATGAGTCAACAGTGTGATGCTGTTGCAAAAAAAGCAAACGTGATTCTGGGATGTATTAACAGGTGTGTTGTGAGCAAGACACGAGAAGTCATTCTTCCGCTCTACTCTGCTCTGGTTAGGCCTCAGCTGGAGTATTGTGTCCAGTTCTGGGCACCGCATTTCAAGAAAGATGTGGAGAAATTGGAGAGGGTCCAGAGAAGAGCAACAAGAATGATTAAAGGTCTTGAGAACATGACCTATGAAGGAAGGCTGAAAGAATTGGGTTTGTTTAGTTTGGAAAAGAGAAGACTGAGAGTATGTCTTCACTACCCGCCGATACGGCGGGTAGCAATCGATTTATCCGGGATCGATATATCACGTCTCGTTAAGACGCGATATATCGATCCCCGAACGCGCTCACCGTCGACTCCAGAACTCCACCAGAGTGAGCGTCGGTAGCGCAGTCGACGGGGGAGCCGCGGTCATCGATCCCGCGCCGTGTTGACCCCAGGTAATTCGATCCAAGATACTTCGACTTCAGCTACGCTATTTGCGTAGCTGAAGTTGCGTATCTTGGATCTATCCCCTCCCGCAGTGTAGACCAGCCCTGAGAGGGGACATGATAGCAGTTTTCAGGTATCTAAAAGGGTGTCATAAGGAGGAGGGAGAAAACTTGTTCACCTTAGCCTCT
>NW_020694829.1:0-1008 GCF_002925995.2 Terrapene triunguis
TAGGTTGCTCACCACTGCATTAGAGGTTATGGTTTTAAAGGCACTATATGTGATGCTGGCAGACCAGGTACCAGCTCATGCCAAAGCCCCAGGCCTCACTGAATGTTTATAAATCCATAGTTGGAAGCCAGACCAATTCACTTGTGTATTAGTACAGATCCAAGTGATTGGTAAATGTATGAGAGTGTATTTGATGTTTAAACTTCATGAAAACTAGTGGGATGTTACATGCATTGTTTTCACTTATCTGTATCCCGTTATAATGCAATAGCAAACATCCACAGTGTATATCCCTGTAACTAAATAACCCATCAAATGAAAAAGAAGCCTTGTGGAATGCAAATGAAGAACTTTAACAGAAAAGTGCTAATTTTAAGGCAAGTGATCATTGTGTGTGGTGATCAGAGGTCAAAGATGCTAAGTGCATTCCCCACTCTCCGTAATCAAATGAAGAGCCCATGTGGGTAGTGACCCAGTGAGTTTGCTTGCTGTGAGAAGAAGCTATAAGTATGGAGTTAGGGAAAGCTCCTTCATCTCTGAGCTGTTTGGATTCTAACAGGTGGAATAACCAGAGTTAATCTGGGTAGCCCTGAGATCCTTTTGGGAAACTGGCTGGTTATTACATCTCTGCCACCATTTGGAATTATAGACTGTGATTAACCTGTTATTATATTTAACCTGCTTTAACCTCTCAATAACTCATTTCCTTTTCTTTGCTAATAAAACTGTAGTTAGTTTACTATAGAATTGGCTGCCAGCATTGTCTTTGGTGTAAGATCTAGGATACCATTTGATCTGGGTGAGTGACTGGCCTCTTGGGACTGGGAGTAACCTAAAATATTTGTGATTTTTGGATTAAGTGACCGTTTTATCACGAAGTCCAGTTTGTCTGGGTGGCAAGATAGGCTGGAGAGTCTAAGGGGACTGTCTGTGACTCCATGGCATGACTGGTATAGTGATCAAGGAGTTCACATTTGTTATTGGTTTGGTGAAATCTAATTATAGAAC
>NW_020694830.1:0-10774 GCF_002925995.2 Terrapene triunguis
GGCTCAGACTCCCTCTCCCTCCCAGCGCAGCAGCCGCTCCATCCCATGCCATTCTTCTCATGGCCGGCAGGGGCGCCAGCGGCTGGGCAGAGCTCCGCAGCTCTGCATACGGCACGTGGCACGAGCCCAGCGACGGCGATGGGCACGACTCAGCAGGGCTTCAGGAGGAAAGGGGCGGCTGGCTGCCTCCTGGCTCAGCCTCCACGGTCAGCCCCAGCAGGGGGCACGGAGAAGAAAAGAGCCTCAGGCGGCAGTCTGGTGGAGCGCAGGAAGAAAGAGGACCCCGACGCCCCTGCGTTGGGCAAGGTAAGTGCTTCCCCACACAGCTCGGCCTCAGGTGCCTGTGCTCCTGTCCCCTTGGTCCTTGGCTGGTCCCTGCTCCTGCTCCCCTTGTGCGTGGGTGGCTGGAGAGGATGGCAGCCTGCAGAGCTTAGCTGCCTCAGTGCCCCCCTCTCCCTGCTCCAGCCTCTGTCATGCCCAGTATCTGAGTTCAGGGCTGCCCAGAGGGGGAGGCAAGTGGGGCAATTTGCCCCAGGCCCCGGGCCCTGCAGGGGCCCCCACGAGTATGTCGGAGGCTCCCCCTGCCCCACGAGTATGTCGGAGGCTCCTGGGAGAGGGGGTAAGTGGCATGGTAAGGGGCCGGGGCCGGGCACCCCCTCAACCCCATCCCCCACACAGCCCTGACCCCCAGCTCCGAGCTCAGCCCCTCTGAGCCGGGCACCCCCCAACCCCATCCCCCCCACAGCCCTGACCCCCAGCTCCGAGCCCAGCCCCTCTGAGCTGGAACCCCCCCCGAACCCCATCTCCCCCACAGCCCTGACCCCCAGCTCCGAGCCCAGTCCCTCTGAGCCAGAAACCCCCCGACCCCATCTCCCCACATCCCTGAGCCCGGCCCCTGTGAGCCGGGCACTCCCAAACCCAGAGCCCAGCTCCCCACCCAGCCCTGGGCAACAGCACCACCACCCTCAGGCAGCGACAGCCCATTGGTACCAACCATCACCATCACCCAGCAACAGCCCATTATGTAATTGCAAATGTATACATACCATTACAGCTTTTAATGTTTTTAAATAATGTATTTAGTGTATTTTCAAATTATTACAAATTAATTTTTGAATGTATTTCACTAGTTATTTTTTACATTTCCAAATACATGTTACTATAGTATTGCAACTTTTTTTTAATGGAAGGGACCCCCGAAATTGCATTGTCCCAGGCCCCCTGAATCCTCTGGGCGGCCCTGTCTGAGTTTTAAGCCCTGCTGCTGTGTTATGCCTGCAACAGGCAGGCCTAAGTCTGTGAGTGACCCCCATAGCAGCTGCCTGAAGAAGTGCTTGGAGGAATCACGCAGAAGGAGCGTGATATTTGTTTGAGATCTCTCCTCATGGAGGCTGCGCTCCACTTGGCGCAGGACAGCAGTCTCAGCAGGACTCTAGGCCCAGCACCTTGCCTCGGTTTGTAGACTTGTAGTGCACCCCTGTCACCGGGCTCAGTCTGGCACCGCTACCCCTCACCAGTGCCCAAGAAGCAGTCAAAAAAGTTGAATAGACTGGTTAGGTTATGTTAGTTGTCATGCTGTTGCTTGGCCAGTGTAGAGACCACTGAATGCATAATATTCCTCTATGATGTTCTGTCCTGAGCAAAATTGGCATGTTATGAGGTAGTGCCTGTGAGGGACAGGTGTCTGTTTATGTCATCCAGCCATCATGTCGTAGGTCTTCTGGGGGAGGGGGGGGAGGGCTTTTCCATCCTGCTTTCATTGGATCAAAGTCAAAGATTATTCTCACAGGGAAATTAGTAGGCATTTAGAGCAGATGAGCATACCATCACAGAGAGCACTTGGCAACCATTTGAGAATGTGTGACCTATTTAGTAAGAAAATGGAACTTTTCATTCAAATTGAGTTTGTACCGTTTGATGTTTTTAATCATTTGGAGGTGCATGGCTGGTTGGACAGAATGGGTTCCGCAGCACTCCCAGTCAGATTTTGATATGAAGGAAGGAAGTATACGTGACTAAAAAGGGTGTATTTGTGATTACAATCAACATTGCTTAATTTTAAGGGAAAGTCATCTTGATCTCTTAATCAATATTTACGTCAAACAGTTGATGAAATTCAAATAGTGAATTATAGTAAGTGACATGTATTCTCGATCCTTTACTTTTAATAGTGAACAAGAAAAAGAACTGATAGAAATAAAATTTCATTTTTTTTCGTTTTCAGTTGATGCAGCCTCATGGCAGATAAAAAAAAAGGTCTGGAGCACAATTTCGTAAGCGGAAGGCTGATAAGCAAAAAGAAGAAAGAAAGCAAGAAGGTTAGTTTCTGAAATATCTCCATCCACTGGCCAGAGATGAAGGTAGTTCAATGCCAAAGGATCAAGCAGAGATGGAGGTGGGGATGGGAGTTTCACAAGTTGAAGAAGAGTTTGAAGAACATAATCTGAATATTGAAGACGAATCAAATGAGACATGCGAGGATCAAAACTTGGAAGACCGTGAAAGCGAAAATGTCACTCGTTTGAATTTGAGCTTTAGTGATCCTGCTACTTGGGCCAAATGCGATGATCACGTCCGACAAATTCTGGTGGAACATGGGCCGGAACAAGTTCAGCAGTTCGATTTTCCCAAAGATAGTAAGCAAAGAAAATTCTCGACAATTCATTACAAATGTAGACTTGTTAATGGAGAAGAAATGTACCGTCAGTGGCTGCAGTATTCCACATCAAGTGATTCTGTCTTTTGCTTCTGCTGCAAGTTGTTTGGCAGTAGTACTATTGGCATATCATCTCTTTCTGAAAAAGGCTCAAGGGATTGGAAAAACATGTCTGCAATTTTTTCACGGCACGAGAAAAGCAGTGAACATTTGACGAATGTTCAAACATGGAAGGAACTTGAACTGCAATTGGAATACAAGAGAACAATTGATGAAGAACATTTGCGCTTGAGTAAGCAAGAAGAAAAGTATTGGCAGCAAATACTAAAATGTCTGATTGCTTTGGTCAGAGTTCTTGGTGTGCAAAACCTGGCCTTTCGGGGAACACATGAAAAACTGCACACTTTTGGTAATGGGAACTTCCTCAAATTTGTCGAATATCTAGCTTTGTTTGACCCACTTATGGATGAGCATCTTCGCAGGATTAAGGACCAGGAGATGCATGTACATTACCTAGGGAAAGACATACAGAATGAGCTTATTCAGCTTCTATCCAATGCCATCAAACAAAAAATCCTAGCATCTGCTCGTGCTGCAAAATACTTTTCGATCATTCTAGATTGTACACCAGATGCAGGCCACGTTGAACAAATGACCATGATCATTCGGTTTGTAGATAGGCCTACTTCAGAGACCGAGAATGAGACTGAATCAGTATGCATAAAGGAACACTTCTTGGGATTTGTGTCACTTACGGAGACAACTGGAGCTGGTATGACAGAAACTATTCTTCACCAGTTAGAAGAGATGTCACTGCCTATAGAAAACTTGCGTGGTCAAGGCTATGACAATGGGAGCAATATGAAAGGAAAGAAAATGGTGTCCAGCGAAGAATTCTAGATATTAATCCACGAGCCTTTTTTGTTCCTTGCAGTGCACATTCATTGAATTTGGTTGTTAATGAGGCTGCAAAGTGTTGCTTGGAGGCAACCGCCTTCTTTGATTTAGTTCAACGTGGGTATGTGTATTTCTCAGCTTCTACACATCGCTGGGAAGTTCTAACACACCACGTATCTAATCTCACAGTTAAACTATTGAGTGAAACAAGATGGGAACGTCGAATCAATGCCTTGAAACCTCTTTGCTATCAGCTTGGTGACATCTATGATGCTCTGGTAGACATCTATGAAGACACTACTCTAACAGGATCATCTGGCAATACGTCACGAGTTGATGCAAAGGCTCTTACAAAAGCCATTTCTAGTTTCAAGTTTCTTGTTTCTCTTGTTTTGTGGTATGACATATTGTTTGAGATCAACATGACTAGCAAACAACTTCAGGCAAAAGAATTCGACATATGTGATGCCATTAATCAACTTGGAGAAACCAAGAAGTTTCTTGTGGGCCGCAGAAGTGACGCAGCCTTTGAGAAAACATTGGTAGATGCAGGTGAACTCGCGAAGGAGTTGGATGTACCGGCACTTTTTGAACCAGATCCAATCCGTATTAGAAAGAAGAGGAAGCAGTTCACAAATGAAGCAGATGACGAACCTATTTATAATCCGAAAGAAAAATTCAAAGTGAACTTTTACTTTGCAGTCATTGACACAGCAATACATTCGGTTGAAGAAAGATTCACATTGATGCAGCAAATTAGTTCAGTATTTGGCTTCATATATGATGTTTACAGTTTGCAAAATAAAACACCAAAGCAAATTATGGAACATTGCTTGAATCTGGAGAAAGCTTTGCAAGATGGTGAATCCAAAGATATTGATGCCTTTGACTTGTGCAGTGAATTGCAAGCTATTGCAAGACGAGTCCAAAGGAGTTCATCACCGCAAGATGTATTGAACTTCATATGGGAAAATAAGCTGCCAAATAGTGTCCCTAACACAGTTATTGCTCTTCGCATCCTCTTGACTCTCCCAGTTTCTGTGGCCAATGGTGAACGAAGCTTCTCGAAGCTCAAGTTGATAAAAACATACATGCGAACATCAATGTTGCAACAAAGACTTGTTGGGCTATCTATCTTGTCAATAGAACATGACATTGCTCACAGCATTGACTTGGAGGAACTTGTTTCTAAATTTGCTAAACTTAAAGCGCAGAAACATAAATTCTAAATTATAACATGTTACTCTGTGACCGTGTATTGTGTATAATGTATGTGATTTATTTTGGGGGGGGGCGAGGTGGAAGTTTCGCCTAGGGCACAAAATATTCTTGCACCGGCCCTGATTTCAGTATCTTGAGAAGCAGGGTGGTCTTGGAACATATTAGATTTAGTGGTGGCATGATGCAGTGCACAAACGGGTTGCAAGGGTCCAATCCTACATTTCTTGTGTAACCACAACTTCCAATCTATATGAACAGTTAGCATGTGGCAAGCTGGAGTGTAACTCTACCTTGAACTAGCCTGCCGTGCACTAACTGTCAGTGTGGACCCTCCTATTGTGTGCAAAAAGTTCCATATTGCGCTTTGATCTACTTCTGTTTAAAAGCAGGGAGATCAAAGCAGACTATTGAACTTTTAGTGTGCAATAGCAGGGTCCAAATGGAAAAGCAGCATGCGGCAGGCTAATGTGAAGTACATTTATACCCCAGCTTACCGCAAACTGACTGTTCATATAGACAGGTTGGATGTACAATCCTGCCATAAATCTGTACAAAAATTTGCAGCAGAAAACATGTTTCTTATGTCAATGCCATTAACTTCAGCAAGCTTGCCTCAGGGATGAATTTGATCCATTTTTATAAGCCGAGATCTTCTCTTAAAACCAGAGTACATTGTTTGGAATAGGCAGCTGTGTGTTAGTGTATATGTAATAAGACAACTGAGCAAGACTCATTGATTTGGACTGTGTGCATTTGTGAGAGCTCTTTTTGCTTTTAGCTCACGTGGTTTTATAACCAAAGTTTGCTTTGAATTTTGGATACGAAATTAACCAGAAAAATCTAAACGAAACTCAGCCTCAATTGCCCATTTTCAACTGGTTTCAAATCAAACCATTAATTACATTTTTGTTCAAGTTTAGTGCAAAACCAAGCAAACAAAAATTGCAAAACATGGTCATGTTTGTTACAAACTTCGAAAACCACGTGAGTTTCATAACAAAATTTTATACAGCTATAGCAGTTGTTACCCAGAGAGAGAAAGAGAGAGGGCATGTGAGCAAGCAGAGAGAAAATTACAGAAGATTACTGACCAAGAAGAGAATCAGGAGTCAGAATGAGACAAGATGTAATGGGTCATAGTCATTCATGGTGTAACTTTATTTTCTTCAAAAGAGCGTCACCAGGGTAGGATGTGACTTAATACACTGCAGAATTACTACTTCTAGATTAAAGTCTAGAACCAAATTCTGCTCTGATTTCCTTTTTTTTTTTTTTTTTCTGGTTGCAAATCAAACCAGATTTTGTCCCTAGACAGCTTAATGATTGTCAGTAGAGAGACAATAGTAGCAAGGAGCTCCAAACATTCAAGGCTTCAGGTTAGAATTTGTTATTTTAAGGAGATTCTCCTTGCTTAAAATTTAAAAAAAAAACAACGATATTCCAGCCCTCTAGTACTGTTCTAAATCAATGCACTGCTGCCTTTTCTGCTCAGCAGCCAGGTACACTGAATCAATACAGCAACAACATAGATGACCTTCCCCCATCCATTCTAATGGAGTGTTAGCATCGAACTAGTCAGATCAACAGTTCTCAGCATATTTGTCCAAAATCTTTCTGGCTCAAGTAATTTAAACTTAATTTTAAAAAGTCTGTGTGAGCCTACAAATCAATATCAACTTTACAAATATTAAGTACACCACACTGGATTTTTGACTGGTAAGTGATCACATCTTGTTATAAATGGTTGGCACGTACAGAATGAAATGTATTAAACTGTAGATTCACAGTGCTTTTCTATTTCAGCTATTTCTTTCTGATTTATTGCAGGTGTAGTTGTAGGTGATCTAAGAAGGGCAGAACTCTTTTTGCCAAATTTAGAACAAATTCAAAAAATGTGGCACCAGCTAGCACTTCTTGATAGCCACTTCCTATGAGTGAGCCCTTTGAGGGCTTAAACTGCTACCTTTCCACCTTCCTTGAGGACAGAAGACAATTATAGTTGATAGTCCTCTTGTGACCATGGGGCGTGGAGGGGGGCACACTAAGAACGCTTAATCAGGGCAAACTTCAAGGAATAGGGTAGACAGTCCCCCAAACTGGTGGCTTATTCTATAATTAGATTCACCAAGCCAGCAACCAAACCGCTTCTATAATACCATACTGGTTACCAAGAACCTAAAATACAGTCCCCTTTAAGCAATCCAGCTTTTGGCTCCCATCCACACAGCCAAGTCTAATATAGTGAGGGGTTACTAAAACCCTTATTCACCATATATAAAGTTCTACCAATCTCAAGAGACTGCCACCAGGTCAATGAATATTTCAAATCTCACCCAAATACACGCTTACAGCCAATCTTTATTAACTAAATCTATTAATAAAAAGCAAAAAGAAAGAGCGTGATGTATGGTTAAGAGATCAATATACTGATACAATATACAGATAGATCAATGTACAGATATGAGTTAAGTTCTTAGGTCAGTTTCATAGCAGAGATGATGAGGCTGCTGATTTGTAAAAGTCCTAGAATCAATTTAAAGTGCTACAGTCCAATAGGCAGACCATGTGCAGAGTCTGTTCAAATTCTTCCATGAGAATTCCAGGGTGAATCCAGAGTATATCTGGAGACCTCACTTTTGTGACTTAGACTTTCCCTATCTTTGGCTAGGTCTACACTACAGCGGACTTCCGACCTAAGATACGCAACTTCAGCTACGTGAATACCGTAGCTGAAGTTGCGTATTTTAGGTCGGCTTACCTGGCGGTGAGGACGCGGGAAAGTCGACCGCTGCCGCGCTGCCGCCGACTCCGCTACCGCCTCTTGTCGAGGTGGAGTTCCGGAGTCGACGGTAGAGCCATCAGGGATCGATTTTACCGCGTCCTCACGAGACGCGGTAAGTCGATCCCCGATAAACCGATTGCTACCCGCCGGATCGGCGGGTAGTGAAGACGTAGCCTAAGTTTAAGCAGATCTGAGATAAAAAGGATCAGGCTTGAAGCTTCCTTTATAGCTGAAGCAAATTGGGTGCTGACAGGTAACTCAACCACCTGGGTTTTGATGAAAGTGAGCTGACAGTTTGGTCTCTATTCAATGGGTCCTTTCTCAGATAATACATTAAGCAACAGCCATTCAAACAGTTCACAGATAGTTTACTATGTGGAGTTACAAGTTCCAAAGAGAAATGAGGACAATAACATTATTACACCACAAGTCCCATTTAAATGATACTATCCCCCTTCTGATCTCTGAATCAATAGAATACAGTAATGAATCATTAAAGACAGGAGGAGGATTTTAGCATCTACAAGCTAATTAGATCACATTAAATTTCTAACAAGATATAGGTAAACACAGATGCATACAATTAGTATCTACTCTTAATTCCCTAACAATACAGGCCTACATATTAAACATTCTAGTCTATTTAACATGGCTTTGATAACTATCTACAAGGAATGGCCCTGTTTACCCTTCCAATGCCTTCTGTTAAGTTGTTATGGGTCATGCACCGGTTGACCAGTTTGTCAGTGTCACACCGCTAATATAACAGTCACCATCACCAGTTTCAATTCAACTTTACAAAAACTAGACAAGCCATTTACAAGACAAACTTTGCCTCTCTACAAAGGAAAAAGGACACTAAACTATCTAAACTGCTACATGCCACAAGGAGCCACAACAGTAGTTCCCTTAACCCACCCAGCAATATTGTTAATCTTTCCAGCTATACTCTTAGCCCAGCAGAAGAGTCTGTCCTATCTCGGGGCCTCTCCTTTTGTCCCTCCAGACCCACGAACATGATACAGTTCTGCGGTGACCTAGAATCCTACTTTCGACGTCTCCGACTCAAAGAATATTTCCAACATACCTCTGAACAGCATACTAACCCACAGAATCCCCCCTACCAGCACTACAAAAAAAAGGATTCTGCGTGGACTCCTCCGGACGGTCGAAACAACAGACTGGATTTCTACATAGATTGCTTCCGTCAACGTGCAAAGGCTGAAATTGTGGAAAAGCAACATCACTTGCCCCATAACCTCAGCCATGCTGAACACAACGCCATCTACAGCCTCAGAAACAACCCTGACATCATTATCAAAAAGGCTGACAAAGGAGGTGCTGTCGTCATCATGAATAAATTGGAATATGACCAAGAGGCTGCTAGACAGCTCTCTAACACCACATTCTACAGGCCATTATCCTCTGATCCCACTGAGGATTACCTAAAGAAACTACAACATCTGCTAAAAAAACTCCCTGACAAAGCACAGGAACAAATCTGTACAGACACATGCCTAGAACCCCGACCAGGGACATTCTATTTGCTACCCAAGATCCATAAACTTGGAAATCCTGGACGCCCCATCATCTCAGGCATTGGCACCCTAACATCAGGCTTGTCTGGTTATGTGGACTCTCTCCTCAGACCCTACGCTACCAGCACTCCTAGCTATCTTCGAGACACCACTGACTTCCTGGGGAAACTACAATCCATCGGTGATCTTCCAGAAAACACCATCCTGGCCACTATGGACGTAGAAGCCCTCTACACCAATATTCCACACAAAGATGGACTACAAGCTATCAGGGACAGTATCCCCGATAATGTCACAGCTAACCTGGTGGCTGAACTCTGTGACTTTGTCCTCACCCACAACTATTTCACATTTGGGGACAATATATACCTTCAAGTCAGCGGCACTGCTATGGGTACCCGCATGGCCCCACAGTATGCCAACATTTTTATGGCTGACTTAGAACAACGCTTCCTTAGCTCTCGTCCCCTAACGCCCCTACTCTACTTGCGCTACGTTGATGACATCTTCATCATCTGGACCCATGGAAAAGAAGCCCTTGAGGAATTCCACCATGATTTCAATAATTTCCATCCCACCATCAACCTCAGCCTAGATCAATCCACACAAGCGGTCCATTTCCTGGACACTACTGTGCTAATAAGCGATGGTCATATAAATACCACCCTATACCGGAAACCTACTGACCGCTACACTTACCTACATGCCTCTAGCTTCCATCCAGGACACACCACACGATCCATTGTCTACAGCCAAGCTCTAAGATATAACCGCATTTGCTCCAATCCCTCAGATAGAGACAAGCACCTACAAGATCTCTATCAAGCATTCTTAAAACTACAATACCCACCTGCTGAAGTGAAAAAACAGATTGACAGAGCCAGACGAGTACCCAGAAGTCACCTCCTACAAGACAGGGCCAACAAAGAAAATAACAGAACACCACTAGCTGTCACCTTCAGCCCCCAACTAAAACCTCTCCAGCGCATCATCAGAGATCTACAACCTATCCTGAAAGATGATCCTTTACTCTCACAGATCTTGGGAGACAGACCTGTCCTCGCTTACAGACAACCCCCCAACCTAAAGCAAATACTCACCAGCAACCACACATCACTGAACAAAAACACTGACCCAGGAACCTATCCTTGTAACAAAGCCCGATGCCAACTCTGTCCACATATCTATTCAAGTGACATCATCATAGGGCCTAATCACATCAGCCATACCATCAGGGGCTCGTTCACCTGCACATCTACCAATGTGATATATGCCATCATGTGCCAGCAATGCCCCTCTGCCATGTACATTGGCCAAACCGGACAGTCTCTACGCAAAAGAATTAATGGACACAAATCTGACATCAGGAATCATAATACTCAAAAACCAGCGGGAGAACACTTTAACCTGTCTGGCCATTCTATGACAGACCTGCGGGTGGCTATCTTAAAACAGAAAAACTTCAAAAACAGACTCCAACGAGAGACTGCTGAGCTGGAATTGATATGCAAACTAGACACAATCAACACAGGATTAAATAAAGACTGGGAATGGCTGAGCCATTACAAACATTGAATCTATCTCCCCTTGTAAGTATTTTCACACTTGCTTCTTATCAAACTGTCTGTACTGAGCCATCTTGATTATCACTTCAAAAGTTTTTTTTTTTTTTTCCTCTTA
>NW_020694831.1:0-12346 GCF_002925995.2 Terrapene triunguis
ATGCATGGCTGGTTATGTAACTTATTTGCCTTTATTTTTTAAGAGGCCCTGAAGGCACCGGTGCTAATGGAAAAACAGAGGGAGTGGGAGGGCAGGGAGGGGCAGACAGATGGCCCGCTCTCCAGCAGGGAGGCATTTCTTTGCCTGCTATGAGATCATTCTAGGAAAAACAATATCAACCAAACGGGAACAACCTCAGCTTTCGCTAATTCAATTGAGTTTGTTTTCATTCGATTCCTCTGTTTTTTCCTTCTATAAATCTCCCTCTCTCTTCCCCTCACACACAAACACACACTCTCCCTCACACACTCACCTACGTGCCCCATCTCTCAGCACTCCACGATCCCGTACAGCACATTCCGTTTTGGGCACAAGTTCTACGTGACTCCACCCATCAGTGCACCTCTGCCCATAGGTAGGGGATGGGACCCACCCCCCTCGCGGGGTCCTAGAGCCGAGGCTCCAGCCTGAGCCCGAACATCTACACTGAAATTATAGAGCCTGAGGCAGCTGCCTTGGGCCGGCCATGGGGGGTGTATTGCAGTACAGACATACCCTAAGGGTCTGTCCACTAGTTGGGAATTGCCAGCGTTCATCATGCCCTGGCCACTCCGCCGCCTCACCCTGCCTGCCCCCACCACACCCTCTGCATAGGAGTGAGCTATGCTGGCTCTGTACCTGCTGTGGGTGGTCCCCAGCAGGGGGGTCTGGCCCATCTCTGACTGGCACAAAGGGGGCAAAGCTAAAATCTACATAACCATCTACAGCGGACAATAGATTTCCCGGGACCCCCGAGGTTATAGTACAGCCCATCTCACCGCATATGGAACAGACAAGTGGTCCATTTCGCCCACAATATTGAATGCTTTGGGATTCTTCTGCATGGAAGGTACTTTATAAATATGTATCCACTTGCTCTGCCAGTTTAAAATGTATTCTACATCAGTCAGGACTGTGCTTATACATTACTTATTTTGTCCCAAAGTCTATTTATATTGTTGGGGTACTAAAGATTAACAACAAAAATGGCAAAACAAACACTTGACACATATAATATTCAGAAGCTATAAATATAGCTGGGAAAAAACCTATGTTGAATAAACAAAAGGAATTGTTATACTCATAAATTATTGTCTTTCCCTTATATACATCTACAGTCTGTGATGACGCACTGAAAAGTGCATTGTCTGTCCCAGAGTGCAATTATAGATCTTGGTTTTATAGTTTTCCAAAACACCAACGTGATTTAGAAGCAATGCGTTGGGTTCCTAAATCACTTAGTTGTTTTGAAAATCCTACCAGTGGACCTTTGTTAAAGGTGATTCTATTCCTTATTATTATTCCCTCAACCACCTCAGATGTTGAACCAGGTTCACTGATTTGTGCCAGACGTTTATGGGGTTAGTTGATAAAATCTTTCCCTGGTGTTATCCCACCAGGTCTCTGTGATGCCAACTATGTCAGAGTTGTGTTTATTTACTAGCATTTCGAGTTCTTCCTGCTTATTTCCCATACTTCTTGCATTAGTATACAGCAGAGGTGGGCAAACTACAGCCCGGGGGCCACATCCGGCCCATGGGACTCTCCTGCCCGGCCCCTGAGCTCCTGGCCCGGGAGGCTAGCCCCCAGGCCCCTCCCCCGCTACCCCCTCTCTTCCGCAGCCTCAGTTCACTGCGCCACCGGCGCAATGCTCTTGGCGGCGGGGCCTCGACGAGCCACGGCCTGACCCGGTGCCCTGTGCCGCGCGGTGGTGTGGCTGGCTGCAGCCGGGCGGCGGGCTGCCTGTCTTGGTGCTCTGGACGGGCACGGCTGTAGCGCCGCCAGCCACCGGTGCGCCAGGCAGCGCAGTGAGGGTGCAGGGAGCAGGGGGGGTTGGATAGAGGGCAGGGGAGTTTGCGCTGGTGGTCAGGGGGTGGGGGAGTGGATAGGGGTCAGGGGCGGTCAGAGTGAGAGGAACAGGGGGGTTGAATGGGGGCAGGGGTCCCGGGGGAGCAGTCAGGAAGGAGAAGGGGGTTGGATGGGGCGGCGGGAGGCAATCAGGGGTGGTGGGTCCGGGGTGGTCAGGGAACAGGGAGGGGCAAATGTCAGGGAGCGAGAAGCAGGGAGGGTCAGATAGGGGGCGAGGGCCAGGCCATGCCTGGCTGTTTGGGGAGGCACAGCCTCCCCTAACCAGCCCTCCATACAATTTCAGAAACCCGATGTGGCCCTCAGGCCAAAAAGTTTGCCTGCCCCTTGTATACAGACATCTAAGATACTGATTTGATTCTCCCACCACCACCCCCGTTCTGTCTTGTCTCTCCCTTATCCCAGCTATAACAGCCCATGATCCTCCCAAATTCCAAACCTTCTCCCAGGTCTCCATGTTCTTGACTTACCCGTGGGCTTTGGTCACCTGCCCCCTTTGAACCTAGTTTAAAGCCCTCCTCACAAGGTTAGCCAGTCTGTATCCAAATATGCTCTTCCCCTTCCTCAATAGGTGGACCCCATCTCTGCTTAGCAGTCCTTCCTGGAACAGCATCCCGTGGTCAAGGAAGTCAAAGCCCTCCTGGCAACACCATCTTCACAGCCAGGAATTCACCCCCAGGATGCATCTGTCTCTGCCTGGGCCCCTACCCTTGACCAGAAGGATCGAAGAGAACACTACCTGTGCGCTGAACTCCTTCACCTGTATTCCCAGAGCCCTGTAGTCACTTCTGATCTTTTCTGTATTCCTGAAATATTCTAAAACTGGGGACAGTCTAAGTCTAAGTCAGAAGCTCACCTCCATTCCTGAGCCTTTGCTCCTTTTAACAATTAAACTCAACCCTACCCCCTTTCCACACACACAAGTTGGTCACTACAGCAGTTCCAGATTCTGGCTGAGGTAGGAAGGGCCCAACGCAAGAAGCTGTTTGGAAATACCTCAAGAACCAGCTACCACAGGAAACAGAAGAGCCAGAAGTCTTATTTTAAAAGCCTGTTTGCCTGAGGCACCCCGGCCAATTTTGTGACATCCAGGTTCAAGTCATTCAAGTCATCTTCAGCACCCAAACCTAATTTGCTGCCGTTGTTTGAGGTTTGGCCCAATAGTAACTAGAAGACATTTGGGAAATGTCAGGAATGCTTTAATTTCTGGCAATAATACTTTGAAGGTTGAAAAAATGAGACTAGACCCATGCTTCCTTCCAGCAGGCTTTTCTCAGGTGCTCTAAGGTTAAACGAAGCCAGAGATTCCAGGATTTAGCACCTCACTACTTTCAGCAATGAGTATTAGCAATGTACCCAAACTGCACCATTTTGGATCAGGATCCAGATCCCAAACCCTCCAATGTTTGGAAGTTTCTGGACTCTGAGTTTCAGCTCAACCCATTACAGACAAGGGCCAGGCTTTTCAGCACCTGCAGTTGAGGCCAGAGATCAAACTGATTTTCAGAAGAACTCAGCACCTGGCAGTCTCTAAATATGATCACTGATTTGGTTATCTAAATAGGGGTTGGATACTTTTATTAATCTGATCTATAGGGTCCGGGCCCAAAGAATGTAGCCAAATCCAGATCTGGACCCAAATCTGCATCTGGACCTATTTCCAAACATCCCCAAAGTTCAGCCATGTTTGGACTCATTGTGCAGTCAACAATTCCTTCCTGCAGGATTTAGATAGCTCTTGTGTGATTACACTAGGCAGCAGAGGTTGTGCTAATTAGCCTGGGAGCCAGCGTTCTAGAGCAAACCACAGAGTCTGGCTATGCCCAGCTGTCTCAGTGACGACTCCCCTTTATTCCTAGATTATAAGGCCAGAAGGGCCACAGGGATCATCTGGTCTGACTCCTGTATAACACAGGCCATAGGACTGCCCTGAATTCCTGTTTGAACTAGAGCAGATCTTTTAAACAAAACATCCAATCTTGATTTTTAAATTGCCAGCGATGGGGAATCTGCTGCTGCCCTTGGCCCATTGTCCCAATGGTTAATTGCCTTCACTACTGAAAATTGGCATTTTATTTTCAGTTCGAATTTATCTGGCTCCAGCTTCCAGCCACTGGATTGTGTTATACCTTTGTCTGCTAGAATCGAGGAGCCTAATATCAAATTTCGGATCCCTATGTAATACTTATCCACTGATCAAGTCACCCCTTAACCTGCCCTTTGTTATTCATTACAGCCCTGTCTTCCCCCTTCTCTGCAGTGAGTGGCACTACACCAGCCTGTGGTTTGGTTCGGGTTTATTGCTTGTGAATACTTTCCTGACTCTGCCTGTGAGGAATTAGACATTTCCTGCTCTGTGTAATTAATGTAGAATCCTTCCCAGGTGGCTTTGTGCCCATGGATCAGAGGCACTTTACGCATGTACAGAACAGAAGGTAGCTTTGTGGGTGTGGGGTGCAAGCACTCCACTGATCAGTGTGACTGGAAAACACTAAAGAAGGGGGCGATAAGTGACCACAAGCACCTGGGAGGTTGGTGATGTGCATTAGCCTGCTCTGTCAGAACTGGTTTTCATGAGCAGTGGCAACTTTTGATGTGGTTGTTTGACTAGGCTCCCATTCCTCATAAACTACATAAAACCAGGACCATGAATCTTCCTCACCCAGAGATTATATAGCAATTACCAGCTGATTTGCAGGGACAGGTGGGACGGAGGGATTTAAAGCCAGAGATCCTGCTCTCCTCTCCATCCCTTTGATGGGAGCAAGAAATTAGGGTTAAAAATGATATTTTCTTCTAATAAATTTCAGCAAAGGAATGGCTAATCTCTGCTTCTGCCAAGGAAACATTTTACCTTTGATTCCCCCCTTTGCCCACATGCTCGCTGAGTACAGTCAGAGAGCACATCGATGTGGGATGTGAAAGCCACCCACCACATAAAGGAATTCATAGTGATTCCCTTTTAACATCCATGTATCAATTGATGGAAAACGTCTTGGCATTATGGGCTTCTCAGTACAAAGATCCAATGAAGTTGCTCAATAGGGGAAAGTAATTTCCCTCTCCAAGCTGACTCTTGTATTTGTCATATTACTCAATGCTAAAGCATCCTCGTTGAATTGTCCGATCTGTTTCAAAGCGGTTCACCCCCTCTCGAGTCTTATTTATCACGATGGCTCCAGAATAAATTAGATTCTCCCTTCGAGGTAAAGGACAAGTTTGACACAAGGTACAAAGCAGCAGTTCCACCTCTCTGCGTACTCTGCACAGCAGTGCCTCTGCCTCTCACTCCCTCAAATTTCTAATCCCCCTGTTTATTAACATCAGTTGAGTGAGCCGTACAATCCCAGAGAACGCAGTTCGCACTTAAGAAACTTCATTGCAAGTTAACACCCAGCATCTCAGGTGCAGTCTGTTTGCAGATTGTTAGAGAACATACAAAGGTTTGGAGACTTTTCCCACTGCAATTTTGTTGTCTTAGGGTATGTCTACACTGCAGCTGGCAACACGCTTCCCCACTCGGGTAGACAGAGACATGCCAGTGCTCCTTGAGCTAGCGTGCTAAAAATAGCTGTGTAGACATGGTAGCCTATGTGGCAGGGTGGGCTAACTGCCCAAGTATGTACCCAGGGATACAGAGGGTTATTGGCTTGGCTAGTTGCCCCATGCTATCCCCAGTGTGCTGCTACATTTAGTGCAAAGCTCAGGCAGAGCTAGCCGAGATGGGAAGCATGCTCCCAGCTACAGTGTAGACATACCATTCGAGGTGTTTACACAAAGCTTCCTCCGGGATAGGACCCTGCTGTCTCAGAGACCCTCTCCGGGCACCATCACGATAGCCAAGATTAGCTGGGGTGCTCTTGTTAAGAGAATCCTGCTTTAAGCTAAGATTTTAAAAAGCAACTTGTGATTCTTGATGCTCCCATTTTGGGTACCAACTGGAGACACTTTTTAAGGGGAACTGATTTTCAGAGGGCGGGTGCTCAGCACTTCTTGGGGATCAGGCCCCTTTAAGGTATCTCATGCTGGGTGCCCAGAATCACTCCGAATTTTTGAAAATCTTGGCCTTAAATTCTAGCGGGCTGGAGCAGGACATTTTCAGCGGTGGCAATGGCGCTGGCTGACCTCCTCTAGTAACCCATGGAGCAGAGAGACAATTCTGTCGGAGCCGGAATTGAGCACCTCAGGACACACCACGCGCCTGTCTGGTCCCTCGGGCTCTTACCCCAGGGGGGGTCGGGGTGCAGCGGTTGAGCTTATGAAGCATTGTTGGTCAATGGGCACCAATGCTGTGGTTTAAAGGGCTTCGGAAGAGGCTGGGAACAAAACTCAAGAGCTTGGTGTGACTATCCCTGGACCCGTAGCTCTTCTGCACACACCACAGGCTAAGTGCTGAGACACTGAACTGATGGAAATACACACATCTGAAACCATCAAGGCCCCTTCAGGTCTTGGTTACTGGTTCAAGTCTGCCCCCAGCTCAGTAGTGAATGCAAGAAAGTGGTTAGCGGTTCCGTGGCCTAAACAGAACAAGCTGGGAGTCTCCGTCCACTTCCTAATAGGGAGATGACCCCACCCTCACAATTGGCTCCAAATAGCCCCTGTCACCTGTGTCTACAGAAAGGCCACTTAAAGGTGCCAGATCCTCAGCCGGTGTAAACCTGCAAAGCTCAGTTGAAGTCAATAGAGGTAGGCCAGCATACCCCAGCTGGGAATCTGGCCCCTAGGTGTGTGCAATGGCCTCTCCTCTTCCCATTATCAGGGAACAGTGGCTGGAAAGCATCTGGGAAGCTTGCCACTCAACCCAGCATGTTAGGCCCCCATATCCGGGGCCACATTTGGCAAAGTCCTGAGAGCCCAGCACCTACTACTGCCTAAACATGGATTTAGCAGGCTAAGCATTGGCCCTCATCGCTGGAAATCATGGCCAACATCCAACAACCACTTTATTGAGTGGCTAGGGAGAAAGGCTGGTCCAACAGGACCCCACCTTGTGATTTATTTGTGAAATTCTTAGAGAACACCCAAGAGTCACAAAGCTGCGGAGCCAGGTAAGTAGTGCGTTGTAATATATTTAGCAAATGACACTATAAAATGGAGCCAGCGTGCAGATACTTTGGCAGGTGGGATGGCAGTGGGAATGCCCCTGTATTTGGCAGCACGTTCCAGTGGCAAGAGGATGAGAGTGGAACTCAGATGACCCGGGTGCTGAGAGATGGAGAATGAACCATATGGACCTCAGCTGGGCCTCAGTTCTGGGCACCGCATTTCAAGAAAGATGTGGAGAAATTGGAGAGGGTCCAGAGAAGAGCAACAAGAATGATTAAAGGTCTTGAGAACATGACCTAGGAAGGAAGGCTGAAAGAATTGGGTTTGTTTAGTTTGGAAAAGAGAAGACTGAGAGGGGACATGATAGCAGTTTTCAGGTATCTAAAAGGGTGTCATAAGGAGGAGGGAGAAATCTTGTTCACCTTAGCCTCTAAGGATAGAACAAGAAGCAATGGGCTTAAACTGCAGCAAGGGAGGTCTAGGTTGGACATTAGGAAAAAGTTCCTAACTGTCAGGGTGGTTAAACACTGGAATAAATTGCCTAGGGAGGTTGTGGAATCTCCATCTCTGGAGATATTTAAGAGTAGGTTAGATAAATGTCTATCAGGGATGGTCTAGACAGTATTTGGTCCTGCCATGCGGGCAGGGGACTGGACTCGATGACCTCTCGAGGTCCCTTCCAGTCCTAGAATCTATGAATCTATGAACCTGAGGGGACGCTATGGTCACACCGACTTTCAGAAGAGCTCAGTTCACGGTTAGGCTCCTAGTAAGGGGTCCGTGTCTCAGAAGACCTCAGCATGTTGGGTGCTCAGAACTTTAGAAAATCTGGCAGTGGGAGCTGCTGGGTGCTGAGCAAACTGAACAGAAGGCACTAAGTGTGTTTGAGAATCTAGCCCCCTGCAAATTCAAAATGAGACAGGAAGCAGCATCCCATCTGGCTACACCTTTGGGGTCCCAGTCCCAATGGCCGGTCTTCTGGCTTCCCACCTGCTCCATTTAGCAGCACTTTGGAGAGAAAACATATTTCCCACTATAGAAATGGGCAGAGGTCAAGAAGAAGTCACTCCAGGGCAAAGTGAAGAAGGTCTCAAGCAGCAGCATTCTTGCTCAGTGGTTAGGCTTTTACCTGTTGCAGTGGTTATGATATAAAGGAGCAGGTGGTAAAAATGGTATGGCACACATTAGAATAGCTGGTGAGATCAGACACTGTGATAGCCAGAAGAGTATAAAGTGATCTAGCACCTTCCATCCCAAATGATCCCAAAGCACTTTACCAACATGAGTCACGTCCCCCACCACTGAAAGGCAGCCAGGTCTGGAGTGGAACATGGCAGCTGTGTAAAAATCCACAACAGGGGTTAATATCCTACTATTACAGAAACTGCCATGCCATTCAAAATGGCCACATGCGGTGAGAGTACCTCCAGCAACAATACCATAGAATCATAGAATATCAGGAGGTCATCTAGTCCAACCCCCTGCTCAAAGTAGGACCAACACCAACTAAATCATCCCAGCCAGGGCTTTGTCAAGCCTGACCTTAAAAACCTCTAAGTAGGGGGATTCCATCACCTCCCTAGGGAACCCATTCCAGTGCTTCACCACCCTCCTAGTGAAAAAGTTTTTCCTAATATCCAACCTAAACCTCCCCCACTGCAACTTGAGGCCATTACTCCTTGTTCTGTCATCAGGTATCACTGAGAACAGTCTAGATCCATCCTCTTTGGAACCCCCTTTCAGGTAGTTGAAAGCAGCTATCAAATCCCCCCTCATTCTTCTCTTCTGCAGACTAAACAATCCCAGGTCCCTCAGCCTCTCCTCATAAGTCATGTTTTCCAGCCCCCTAATCATTTTTGTTGCGCTCCACTGGACTCTTTCCAATTTTTCCACATCCTTCTTGTAGTGTGGGGCCCAAAACTGGACACAGTACTCCAGATGAGGCCTCACCAATGTCGAATAGAGGGGAATGATCGTGTCCCTCGATCTGCTGGCAGTGCCCCTACTTATACAGCCCAAAATGCCGTTAGCCTTCTTGGCAACAAGGGCACACTGTTGACTCATATCCAGCTTCTCGTCCACTGTAACCCCTAGGTCCTTTTCTGCAGAACTGCTATCTAGCCATTCAGTCTCTAGTCTGTAACAGTGCATGGGATTCTTCCGTCCTAAGTGCAGGACTCTGCACTTGTCCTTGTTGAACCTCATCAGATTTCTTTTGGCCCAATCCTCTAATTTGTCTAGGTCCCTCTGTATCCTATCCCTACCCTGCAGCGTATCTACCACTCCTCCCAGTTTAGTGTCATCTGCAAACTTGCTGAGGGTGTAGTACATGCCATCCTCCAGATCATTAATGAAGATATTGAACAAAACCGGCCCCAGGACCGACCCTTGGGGCACTCCGCTTGATACCAGCTGCCAACTAGACATGGAGCCATTGATCACTACCCGTTGAGCCCGACGACCTAGCCAGCTTTCTATCCATTCATCCAGCCCATACTTCTTTAACTTGCTGGCAAAAATTCTGTGGGAGACAGTATCAAAAGCTTTGCTACATCCACTGCTTTCCCCTAATCCACAGAGCCAGTTATCTCCTCATAGAAGGCAATTAGGTTAGTCAGGCATGACTTGCCCTTGGTGAATCCATGCTGACTGTTCCTGATCACTTTCCTCTCCTCTAAGTGCTTCAGAATTGATTCCTTGAGGACCTGCTCCATGATTTTTCCAGGGACTGAGGTGAGGCTGACTGGCCTGTAGTTCCCCAGATCCTCCTTCTTCCCTTTTTTAAAGATGGGAATTACATTAGCCTTTTTCCAGTCATCCGGGACCTCCCCCGGTCACCAGGAATTTTCAAAGATAATGGCCAATGGCTCTGCAATCTCATCCGCCAACTCCTTTAGCACCCTTGGATGCAGCGCATCCGGCCCCATGGACTTGCGCTCGTCCAGGTTTTCTAAATAGTCTTGAACCTCTTCTTTCTCCACAGAGGGCTGGTCACCTCCTCCCCATGCTGTGCTGCCCAGTGCAGTAGTCTGGGAGCTGTCCTTGTTTGTGAAGACAGAGGCAAAAAAAGCATTGAGTACATTAGCTTTTTCCACATCCTCTGTCACTAGGTTGCCTCCCTCATTCAGTAAGGGGCCCACACTTTCCTTGACTTTCTTCTTGTTGCTAACATACCTGAAGAAACCCTTCTTGTTACTCTTAACATCTCTTGATAGCTGCAACTCCAAGTGTGATTTGGCCTTCCTGATTTCACTCCTGCATGCCTGAGCAATATTTTTATACTCCTCCCTGGCCATTTGTCCAAGCTTCCACTTCTTGTAAACTTCTTTTTTGTGTTTAAGATCAGCAAGGATTTCACTGTTAAGCCCAGCTGGTTGCCTGCCATATTTACTATTCTTTCTACACATCGGGATGGTTTGTTCCTGCAACCGCAATAAGGATTCTTTAAAATACAGCCAGCTCTCCTGGACTCCTTTCCCCCTCATGTTATTCTCCCAGGGGATCCTGCCCATCAGTTCCCTGAGGGAGTCGAAGTCTGCTTTTCTGAAGTCCAGGGTCCGTATTCTGCTGCTCTCCTTTCTTCCTTGTGTCAGGATCCTGAACTCGACCATGTCATGGTCACTGCCTCCCAGGTTCCCATCCACTTTTGCTTCCCCTACTAATACTTCCCTGTTTGTGAGCAGCAGGTCTAGAAGAGCTCTGCCCCTAGTTGGTTCCTCCAGCACTTGCACCAGGAAATTGTCCCCTACACTTTCCAAAAACTTCCTGGGTTGTCTGTGCACCGCTGTATTGCTCTCCCAGCAGATATCAGGGTGATTGAAATCTCCCATGAGAACCAGGGCCTGTGATCTAGTAACTTCTGTTAGTTGCAGGAAGAAAGCCTCGTCCACCTTATCCCCCTAGTCTGGTGGTCTATAGCATGAGTTCCTTTTGTGTGTACACCATACCATGACTCCTACAGTATGAAAGACCAAGTGAGGAATACATTCAGCTCTTTATTTTAAAGGTCAGGCCAGAATAGGGGGCCCGAGGGTTGCCACCATCCAGGTTTTCCCAGGACCATCTCTTTCTTGAGGTAGTTGTCCTGGGATAGGCAGTGCACTCGGCCAGCTGTCCAGTTTCATTGGCTCAGGATCATCCCAGATGTCCCAGTTGTTTTGCACTCAGAAGTGACAACCCTAACGGCCCATCGCAAAGAAGGGAAATCCCAAATTCAAACACTGAGACAGATGAGCATAGCTGAAGTGCAAGAAGTTTTTATTGGCTCTGCCTTGGGGTGATAAAGAGAAGGACCCATGCATTCAGAGCTGTTTGTACCCTGTGAACTGAGCACTCCTTTCAGCATTGGTGAACTGACCTTGATTCAACCTTGATCTTCTGTTCCCCTTTTTCTGGACAGGTCAGTGCTGCAAACAATCCAAAGGCAGAACTGCCACTGGGCACTCGGCACATGAGGGCAACACTCATCCCTTATTGAGGCAGTGCGGCCTGACAGAGAGAGCAGCAGGCCACACCGGGACTTTGGGAAAATCACTTTCCTTTTGTGCCTTAGTTTCCTAGTTGTAAATACTAAGCCACCTTTGTAAAGTGATGCAAGGTCTATGGAAGTTAAGGGGTAGGAATCGTTATTATATATGGGAGTCTTGTGGACTGAGATGGTGGTCACATGGTTTAGAGTCTTGGGGAACAGCCACAGAGACATGCAGAGTTGGACCCTTCCCATGGAGGTATCTGCTATGGGGCACCAGCATACAACGGGGGCTGGTGCCCCTTTGAGGAAAGAAGTGCCCAGCCATTGCTCTCTTGCCACTATCTTGCTGTCTCTGAAGCTGGGGGTGGAAACCAGCCATTAGCACCTTCCCCCTGCCCAGAGCAGAGCCTGGACAGGAGTCATCCTTGGAGTATTCGGTTTGTTGCCATTTTGCACATCTCATGATGACAAACCACAGGATGAAGAAATGGAGCAATGCCAGACCTTGCCAGGGCACTGAGAGGCAGTGTGGCCCAATGGCTAGCAGTCAAGGGACCTGGGGTCTGTTCCCAGCTCTATCACTGGCCTGGTGGGTGACCAAAGTGACATTACTTCCCTGCTGAATGCCTCAGTTCCCCAGCTGTCAGATGTAAAGTGCATTGATATCTACGGCTGGGCAATGCTATGGAAGAACTCGGTGTTATTATCAATATTACTGTGTCTATGGCAGCAGCAGAAGAAGCTATTCCCATCTAGCGGTGATGAGCCAGATCCCCCCCAGCAATGCCTTGGTGTGGCCCTTTAGAAATACCCGCTAGGCCCTGCAGGCCAGCACTGACCCCGGCCCATCCAGGGGTTGGCAGCGACATGCAGTATGCATGGCTGGTTATGTAACTTATTTGCCTTTATTTTTTAAGAGGC
>NW_020694832.1:0-360 GCF_002925995.2 Terrapene triunguis
GAGGAGGGAGGTGTAGGGGTGGGAGGGAGGTCTGTGAGGGGTGGGTGCAGGGGAGGGAGCCTGTGGGGGCAGGGCGGGGTGGGTGGCGAGCTGGGGTGGGAGGTGTGGGGGCAGGGGGGCATGCCGAGCTCTGACCCCCCCATTCCCCCTGCAGAGCTGTCGGAGGTGCTGTGGACCATGGTGATGCGGAACGGTTTCCTGCTGCATGTCTACGCGGGTGGGGTGCTGCTGGTGCCCGTCTTTGCCTTCTTCGCCGTGCTGACGGTGGCCATCCTGCTGGTGATGGAGGGGCTGTCGGCTTTCCTGCACGCCCTGCGCCTGCACTGGTGAGCCCCCCCGCCCCATACTCGCAGGGGGGGG
>NW_020694832.1:460-4163 GCF_002925995.2 Terrapene triunguis
CTGGTGAGCCCCCCCGCCCCATACTCGCAGTGGGGGGAGGGGGGAGCTGCTTTGGACTCTGGGGTGTGGGGGATGGGCGGGTCTGGGGTGGGGCAGCCCCTGGGATGGGGGAGGCCCTGGGTGAGTTTTGGGGGGTGATGTCTGCGCTGACCCCCCTCCTGTGTTGTTTGCAGGGTGGAATTCCAGAACAAGTTCTACGTGGGCGCCGGGTACAAGCTGAGCCCCTTTGCCTTCCCCCCCGACAGCTGGGAGTAGGGCCAGCTCGGCACCAGGTGCCCCCCGCCACCCTCACCTCAAGGGGATGGTGCCCCCTCCCGCCCTGTCCTGGGGCAGGGGGCTCCCTGTGGGTTTGCACCTTCTACCCTGGCTGCTGCCCCCCGCCCCCCTAAGCCTGGCGCTGTTTCCCCTCCCCTGCCCCTCCCCTCCCCTTTGGTCTGGTGCTGTCATCTGCTGCCTGCCGGAGCCTGGTGCTCCCTGCCTGGGCACAGATTACGTCTGTCCTGGCTTTTGTACGATTAAAGAGTGAAACTGTCCCGTCCCTGTCGGTGTGTGACGGGAACCCGCCGGGCCTCTGGTGGCGCTCACGGGGCCTGGCCAGCTGAGCTCCCGGCTCTGGAGCGTGAACCTACCCTGCCCTCTGCCCGGGCAGCTCTCCCCGCATGTCTCACTCGAGGGGCACCTTGCACAGCCCCTGCCGGAGTGGCGCTGCAGTTACCCTACACTAGCACCAGCTGGCGCTGTCTCCCCTTGCTAAACTGGGCCAGCACCCCTGGGTGTGGATCATGTGCCAGGCCAGCTGGGGCCAAGGCTCTGTTGGTTGCACCCTGGTCAGCACTGGCTGGGAGGGAGGGGGGTGATGAAGGCAGCTCCTGCCTGGGCGGGAGGGGGGGGCAGGATCTGACCAGCCATGTGCTCTGGGCACTGCCCTGCCCTGTGTCCTGGGCATGTGGCTCCCATTCCCAGGGGCAGTGCTCAGGGCTCCCCCCACACCAAAGGCTCGGGCAGGGAAGTTTAATGGCCACACGCTGGGGAGACTTGTGGGGCAGCTCATGGCCCAAAGTGAGAGCCTCGTGGCCTGGGGGGGCCGGCCCTGCAGCAGCGGAGAGGGAGGGAGCCATGCAGCCCTGCCCCCAGCAGCTGGCTACGATAGGAGGAGCCCAGCCTGGCCAGGGATACTGTGAGCCGGGCAGCCGGGGGGGCTTCTAGTGAGACTCTCAGGCTGGAGCCTGCCTCTGTCACGCTGCGGCTGGGGCTTGCCATGGGGCAGGCGTCTGAGTACTTGGGAAGGGGGGTGAGTCAGAGTGGGTCCTATGTGCCCCCAAGCAGCCGGGGGACAACCCCGCTACCCATCACTGCTGCCCGTAGTTGAGGGCAGGGGGGCTGGCGCCGTAGACGTTGAATGGGTGGAGGCTGGCGGGCAGCGGGTAAGGTGCCACCCGTGGCTTGGCCCCGACGTATACGCTGTGGTAGGAGAGGGGCTTGTACAGGGGGGCCCCCAGCTCTGTGGGGAGAGGGCGCCGCGGAGCCGAGCTGTCCTGGAAACTGCGGGCGCCCGCGAGTGGCACGAGCGGGGGGTGCTGGAGCTGGGCGGCCTCTCGCAGGAGGGTGGCGGGGAGCTGCCCCCGGACACGGCGCCGGCCCGGCAGCCCTGGGGAGAGAGCAGAGAACAAGGTTGGGTCACAGCCACGGCAGGGCTGCTGTGCCAAGGTCCCCAAACCCTGCCCCTGCTAGTGCGAGAGCCCCACCCTCTCCCTTGGCTCCACCCCTGCCAGTGTGAGAGCCCCACCCCCTGCCTTAGCTCCACCCCTTGCCCCCTACCTCAACCAGTGCTGGAGGCTGAGCCCAAGAGCCTCAGCACCCGTCTGTGGCTCCTTGAGCCCTGCCCTGCCCAGCTGCAGATGAAGAGACCCCGGGGCGGGGCTCCTCCAGCACCCGCATCCCCTACGACCACCCATGCCCCCAGCCCAGCAGCTCCAGCCCTGGGGTGCACCCCGCCAGCTGTATGCAACAGCCCTGCCCCTGCATGCTCTCCAGGTGGGCTGGGGGTGGGGGGAGCACCCTGGTGTCAGAGCTAATAGCCCTGGGGGTGGGGGTTACCTTTCTCCTGCTTGTCCTTCAGCTGGGAGGAGGGGCCCGTCCCTCGAGTGCGGGCCAAGGTGCCCAGCAGGGGTCCTGATGCCCCAGGCCTGCACATGAGAAGGGGGAAGGTGAGAAATGGGGAGGGGGCCCAGCTGGGGTGAGACATTTGGGGGGGGGGCAGGAGGATGGCCAGAGGTGCCCCTCCCCCAGCAGAGCACAGCTCCCCTGGAAGACCCTCGCTGCAAACTATTTAATGAGCTAATTTGCACCTGTGCAAACCATCCTGCACTGATTCCGGGGGTGGCTGGTGGGGGCTGGGTGGGAGTGGGCACTGGGGTACATAGCTGGGGGGGAGCTGCTGGGGAGGTGATAGTAGGCCCCTCCGCCTTGTGCCATCACTTGCCCCTCTTGGCTGCGCTTCCCCTCTTCTCTTGGGATGGGACGGGGGGGAGGGGCTGCGTGTGTGAGGGGCTGCCAAGTGGATGAGCCCTTGGGTGGGAGGGAGACACCCCCCCCCCCAGTAGTTAGGACAGTGGGACCCTGTGGGGGGAGGGGAGTCACCAGTGCTCCCATCTCCCGCCGGGTGGCGAGGGTGCTGGAGGGGCAGTTACCAGTCATCTGGCTCACAGTCTCGGAACCCCTTGGCAAAGGGGTTACTGGCGATTTTCAGCTGTGTGATCTGCAGAGAGAGAGAGAAGGGTGAGGGAAGCAGCCCTCCAAAACCAGCCCCGGAGACCCCCCACCCCACCCCAGGGGGCTGGCAGCAGCTCGGGGACACCTGCTCACATCAGCTGCTCCCTAGGCGCAGTGGGGCAGGAATCCTGCAGAGAGACGCTGCATCCCCTGCATGAAATCAGCCCTGAGGCCACCACCCAGTAGGGGGCGCTGTGACCCCAGGGAGGGGGCGGATCCTGCACCACCCAGCTCCACCCTCCCCAGCAGGGGGCACTGTGACCCCAGGGAGGGGGCGGAGCCTGCACCACCCAGCCCCACCCTCCCCAGCAGGGGGCACTGTGACCCCAGGGAGGGGATGGAGCCTGCACTGCGTAGCCCTGCCCTGCCCCGCAGGGGGCGCTGTGGCCCGAAGATGGTGTGGGGGGGAGGGACTCCTGTGAGCAGGGATCACAGGAAGGGGGACTATAATGTCCAGCCCTGGGGCCCAGGGAGGGCTGGCTCAGTGCCCTGTAGGCTGGGGCCGGTTTCTGGGCCTCACACACACCCGGTGGTTCTGGTAGGCCGTCACCGCCATGAACTGGGTCTCTGCGAAGGTGAAGGATTTGAAGTTCTCGTGGGCGAAGCGCTCGCTGTCCCGACGTGGGTCCACGTACACCACATGGAAGCGGGGCTGGTACCGGTGCATGGAGTTCAGGATGATCTGCGTGTGCCAGAGAAGAGCCATGCTTGAGATGGGCACCGGGACAGCCACTGCCCATGGCAACATATCCCACCCCCTCCTTCACCCTACGGCATAGCTCTGCACACACCCCCCCCACCCCAGTCCAACAGCCCACCTCACGGCCCATGGCACCCTGTCCCACCCCCCATCCTCCACTCTGTAGGGCCGCGTCCCGTGCATGGTATCTCAGCAGCCTCCTGCCCCTGCCAACGGTGCCATATCCCTGCC
>NW_020694833.1:0-3155 GCF_002925995.2 Terrapene triunguis
GCCCCATTCCCTGCCCCCCTGAGCCAGCCAGTCCCCTGCCCTGGGGCTGGATCTGAGCTGGTGCCCCCTAGAGGGGAAGGGGCCTCTTGTCCCATCCCCCCCTCCCCCCCCCCCCCCCATAGAAAACCAAGGCACCTCAGGGACCGCTGGAGCCTTCTGCCCAGTCGGACAAGTCTCACCAGCGGGAGAAGCTGGAGCGCTTCAAGCAGATGTGCCAGATGTTGGAGCGGGTCAAGAACAGCAGCAGCTCCAGCTCCAGCTCCGACTCGGACTCGGACACGGACTCGCGGGGCTCGGAGGGCTCCAGTGTGGGCGGGGGCTCCAGCCGGGCCGCCTCGCCCGCCTCCCGGGCCCAGCGTCTGGCCGCCCTCGGCTTCAGCGCCAGCGAGGAAGAGGACGAGGAGGACGAGGAGGAGGAGGAAGGCCGCAACGGGGGCTCGGAGGCGGCCCGCAACGGCAAGCAGCCCAAGGGGCCGCGGGCGAACTGTCAGGAGAAGGAGAACCACCACCGGGCTGCCAGCAGGGGGGGCGAGCGAGCCAAGCAGCAGGCCGGGGGCCGGAAGGGCGGCCGGCCGGCCGGGCAGACAGGCCTGCACATGGTGGCCCGGACTCAGTTCCTCCAGTGGCCTCTGGTGCCCTCGCCCCCCAAGCCCCTGCTGCAGTTGGAGCGGCACGTGGTGCGCCCGCCCCCCGACAGCCCCGAGCCGGACTCACTGCCCCTGGACAGCGGCTCGGACCACGTCATGCAGCGCGACGTCTGGCTGGCCGTCTTCCAGCACCTCAGCTACCGCGAGCTCTGCGTCTGCATGCGGGTGTGTCGGACCTGGAGCCGATGGTAAGCGCCGGCGGGCAGGCGGGTGCTGGGGGACGCCGAGGAGCTACAATCCCCCCCGGCCCCTGTAGGGGGTGCTGTGGTGCTGGGAAGGGTGTTGAAGTACCCCACTGTGCCACTAGGGGGCAGGGTGAAGGCTGGCAAGCTGTAGGAACCCTGTGCACCACTAGGGGGCGCTGCGCTGCGGGGAGTGTGGGGGGCGCTTAGCAGGGGACGCTCTCCCCTGGCAGCCAGGGCTGGCCCTGATGCCCAAGGACGGCACTAGGGGGCGCTGTGTTGGAGTGGCCACGTTCCTGAGCCCTAACTGGAGTCTGGTATGGGGCTGTCAGGGACTGAAACGAGGGCTGGGTTTGCAGCCTGTGGGGAAGGAGAGTGTCACTGGGGGCAGGGGGAGGAGTGTGGGGCTGTGGGGGGTCCCTGGGCACAGGGTGTAGAAGTCCCATGGGACAGCAGGTCCTGGGAGGGTGGGTTGGGGGGCTGTGGGTCCCATGGGCGGGATGTGGGGTGATAGGTCTCTGGGGGCAGGCCGGGGGCTGTGGGTCCCTGGGGGGCAGGGGTGGGGCTGCGGGTCCCATGGGCGGGAGGAAGGGGTCCCATGAGCAAGACATGGGGCAGTAGGTGCTGGGGGGGGGGCCATGGGTCCCATGGGGCGCTGCAGGCTGCAGAGGGTGCAATGGTCTCTGTGGCCACATGGGGGAGCTGCAGGGTCGCGCTTTGCTGCCTGGGAACGAGGGCGGGGCCGGGTTACTGTACCGTATTGACTGTATTAGCGTATTGACTGTATTAGCGTACTGGCTGGAAACCAGTGCCTTTACCGTATTGATTGTATTAGAGACGGTGATGCCTGTTGCCCTCACTGTATTGACTGTATAAGTGGGGCCCTACTTGAGTTCTGGGATGCTTGTCCAATGCTTGCGGCTGAGTGGCGGCCAAGACATGGAAAGTCCCGGCAAAGTACTAACGGACCTTTATTAATGGCGGTAATTGGAAGAGCCGGAGAAGAGCGGCGTATTTCAGAGACATTGGCTGGAACAAGTATTATGTGATGCCGGCTGATTTATTTTTTTGATAACCAGATAGCTTGGTGCACCTATATTACAGTCATTAACGGGGGGGGGGGGGGCTGAGAGAGGGAGCCCCTGGGGGGGCCCACAGCCAGGGCTCCCGGCTGACAGAATTAGGGGTCGGCAATATCGCAAATCAAGTAGGGCCTTATATACCAGTATAGTGGGGAGAAGCTGGTATCCCTACCGTATTGATTGTATTAGACAAGGCGGCGGCTGGTGCTATTACCGTATTGGTTGTATTAGAGGAGGCAGGGCTGGTGCTATTTCTGTTACGGAATTAATACAATTTTACCGGATTCAGAGGCGGCGGCGGCGGGCTGGTGCTATTACCGTATTGATTGTATTAGTGCTCTAGGTGGAAGCTGTGCTAGACGGGATGACCGCGGGAACTTTTCCCGTGTTGATCGCATTAGGGCATAGGTGGGATGCTGGTACTGCTACCATACTGACTGTAGTAGTGGTGCTCTCTAAGTTTCTCCACCCCCGCCCCCCCAGGTGCTGTGATAAGCGCCTGTGGACCCGCATCGACCTGAGCCGCCGGAAATCGATCACCCCGTCTATGCTGAGCGGCATCATCCGCCGGCAGCCGGCCAGCCTCGACCTCAGCTGGACCAACATCTCCAAGAAGCAGCTCATGTGGCTCATCAACAGGCTACAGGGTAGGGGGTGCTGCTGGGAGCCCGGACTCCTGGGTTCTTTTCCCAGCTCCGGGAGGGGAGTGGGGCCTGGTGGCTCAGAGCCCGGGGGAAATGGGAGCCAGGTGCTCCTGGGTTCTCTCCCTGACGCGGCACCTCTCTGCTGCCCCCTGCAGGCCTGCGGGAGCTGGTCCTGACGGGCTGCTCGTGGTGCTCCGTCTCGGCGCTGAGCACCGCCAGCTTCCCCTCGCTGCGGCTGCTCGACCTGCGCTGGATCGAGGACGTCAAGGACTCGCACCTCCGGGAGCTGCTGCTGCCACCCACGGACAGCAAGCCAGGTGGGTACTAGGGGGCGCCGTGCCCCAGTGCAGCACCAGGGGGCGGTGTGCTGCAGAGTTCAGGGGTTCGCGGGGGCGCTGTTCCCCAGTGCGGCACCAGGGGGCGGTGTGCTGCAGGGAGCCGACCTGTCCCTGCTCCCCCAGGTCAGACCGAGAGCCGGGGCCGGCTGCAGAACGTGTCCGAGCTGCGCCTGTCGGGGCTGGACATCACGGACTCCTCGCTGCGCCTCGTCGTCCGCCACACGCCCCAGCTCGCCAAGCTGGACCTGAGCCACTGCAACCA
>NW_020694834.1:0-15117 GCF_002925995.2 Terrapene triunguis
CCTCAGAGCCCTGGAGATCCAGGACCCACGGCTCCTCCCCTCGTTCCAGCTGGGAGATCACATCAGGTTTGGAAACAGGAAACCCTGCTGAGGGAACAGAAAATAAGGGAGATCAGGGGAGTTCATGGCACATTTCTCACAAAGAAGAGTCTATCCGTTTTAACCCAGCCCATTGTAAAGCAGTAAAACGCTTGGGGAAACTTCCAAGGTGCTCCAAGGTGCAGGACACTCTGCGTATGAGGCATTTAACAATCCCCATCTCTGCTGGGAACACACACAGCCAGACACTCCCATGACATTGAGACAGAAAGGTTTAGCAACTAGCAGGCTAAATTACCCAAATTCAACCTTTAAAGTCATATTAGAAAAGTATGTAATTAGGTAATTAGGGCTATTCCTTATAAATAGCTAACGTAGCCATGTCCCATAGATGAGAGCTCTGAAATGCAAACCGGTATTTTGAGAGAATTAGAGGTAATACTAATGTGTTTACTTATGACTTGTTAGATGTTAGCCATGTAAACAGATGGTTCCTGTCTGTCACTATATCTACTGAATCATAGATCAAAAGGGAATATTAACATTTAGATGAAACTTGGGTGTAATAATGTCATTGTCTATATTTCTCTTTGAAGTTTGTAGTAAACTGTCTATGACAGTGGTGGGCAACCTGCAGCTCGTCAGGGTAAACTGCTGGCGGGCCGTCAAACAGTTTGTTTACATTTGCATGACAGCTCCCAGTGGCTGCGGTTCACCGTTTCCAGCCAATGGGAGCTGCGGGCCGTCGCTTCCCACAGCTCCCATTGGCCGGGAACGGCGAACCGTGGAAACTGGGAGCTGTGGACTGCCATGCAAATGTAAAACTGTCTGGTGGTCCGCCAGTGATTTACCCTGACAGGCCACATGCGGCCCGCAGGCCACAGGTTGCCCACCGCTGGTCTTTGAACTGCTCAATGGAGAATTACCTTAGGCTGAGGAATGCAATTAGTTACCTGTGTATGCATAGGAAATAGGGGGGTTTATTTCAAGCCACAATGCTGCACCCAAGGAATGCTGGCTGTCAAGAGGCTGCCAGAGAACTATAAAAAGAACTCCTGGGCCCTGATCCTGTTACCTCAGATCTGCTTAAGCTTTGCCAGTGGAAGTTCGAGTCGCAAGGCTGAGGTTCCCTGCTCCTGTCTGGGTCACCCCGATATTCGGCATTGGACTATGACCAATGCCACTAAGTCTGAAAGAACTATTTGCACCATGCATCTGACAAAGTGAGTATTCACCCACGAAAGCTTATGCTCCAATACATTTGTTAGTCTATAACAGGGGTCTCAAACACGCGGCCCGCGGAGCTCTTCCCTGTGGCCCGCCAAGCTCTCCGCGCCCCTCCCGCCGAGATATTTTATGTGGCAGCTAAACTCCCTGCTCGCTGCTCCCCAATGTTTGGGGCCGGGTCTCTCCCCCGGCCCCGCCTGCCAGCCCCACGCACCTCCCCCAAGTGTCCCCCGGGCTCACTTGCTGCCCCTTCACTGCCCCGGAGCCTGCAGCTCATGCTGACTCCACTCCACTCTGCCGGCTTCTGGCATCACCTGCTGCCGCAGGGTCCTAGTGCCCCCCTCTACTAGGGCCAGGGCAGGCTGCCCTTCCCCTGCCCTTCTGCCCTAGTCCTGAGCCTCTCCAATGCCCCGGGCCTCTCCAATGCCCCAAACCCCTCATCTCCAGCCCCACAGCCCTCACCCCCTCCTATCCCCAAACTCCATCCCAGAGCCTGCACCCCCCACCCCAGCCCGGAGCCTGCACCCAGCACCCAAACTCCATCCCAGAGCCTGCACCGCAGACCCCCTCCCCCACCCAAACTCCCTCCCAGAGCCTTAGGCAGGTAGGGGTTGAGGGCAGGCTCTGGGCACCACCAAAATTTCTACAAACCTGCCACCCCTGGAAGAGGCAGAGCAGGGGTGGAATGGTGGTGCAGCCCAGTGCAGTGGGGGGGCTTTAACAGAAGTAAATCTAACTAAGTGCATGTTTTGTCCTTTGAATGAGGTGCATTACTGTTGGTGGCGCTTAGCACTTTCCGGGAGGGAGGAGGAGCAGGAAGCCGCGCACTCAGGGGAGGAGGTGGAGAAGAGATGGGGCAGGGGTGGGGCCTCATGGAAGGGGTGGAGTGGGGGCGGGGCCGGGGGCAGCGAAGGGGGGTGTCAGTGATGCGGCCCTCGGGCCAATGCACTAGTCCTCATGTGGCCCTCGTGTTCATTTGAGTTTGAGACCCCTGGTCTATAAGGTGCCACAGGACTCTTTGTTGCTATTTACACCTTTGAAGCTCACCATCTCTACTATGAAACTGACTTAAGAACTGAACTCATATCTGCATGGATCACGGTCTTTTAACCAATACTCACTCTCTTTTCTTTTTCATAAATCTTAGTTTAGTTAATAAGAATTGGCAGTAAGCGTGGATTTGGGTAAGATCTGAACTATTCACTGACCTGGTGGGTAATGTGTCTGAACCTTTGGGATTAGTAGAACTTTTCATATGATGAACAAGATTTTCAGTAATCCTAATCATATTTAACTTGGCTGTCTGGGTGGGAGCCCAAGGCTGCATTGTTCCAAGGGAACTGTGTTGCTAAATTCTGGATAAGCAGGAAGGTATTGTAGAAGCTATTTTGTTGCTGAATTGGTGAATCTCATTATTAGAAATAACCACCAGTTTTGGGGATCGTCTGCCCCATTCGTTGCAGTTTGCCCTGATTGAGCAATGTCAGCGTGACCCCACTCCACCCCCCCAGTCACAGCTCCTCATCAAAGGGGCTCCCAAAACACAGACACAGTAACACCATGCCCCAGAAAGTTAAGGCTCCAGCCAGAGGGGAAGTCACCTTGGACCTGCTCCTTAACCACAGAGAGACACCCAGACACAATGAGAGTTGTAGGAAGGCTGGGACCGGTGAGCATGGACTGGTGGGATTCAGCGCAGTAAGGGATAGGACGGACCGGGGATGTAGACATTACTACAGCAATGGAAAGGGGTCTCCCATTGGCATAGGTCATCCACCTCCCCGAGTGGCAGCAGCTAGGTTGATGGAAGCATTATTTTCTGTTTAAAGATCAATTTTTCTAACTACACTAAAAGCCACATTTATTCGAATTGTCTTGATATTTTCTGGGATTTATGGGCATTCCGGGAAGGGTTATTGGTCCAAATACGGAGTGATTTGATCATGAGCTTCCTGAGAAACAGCCCTGCCACCAGAGGCAGCTTTTTACAAAATCATCTTGCTCATTTAACATTGAGCTGGGGTTGAAACTATGGTTCTTCTTGTTCCCTGACAGATCTCAGTCACTTGACTTTTTCAGTCCTGGTTTCCTAAAGAGGCACTGGGTGCTACATACTAACTGAGATAAATGCCAATACCTGTAGAATTTGGAATTTCAGAGCAGCACAAGCCAAACTGGTGAGTCCCGGACACTGAAATGCAGACGTGCTGCAAGACTACGTTCCTGTTAACTGCTAGAGGGTTTCCCGCAATCTGCTGTCACGGTAAAGGGTTGGCTCAATGGGGTGTGCTGTGGCCACCGAATCGGAACCACACCTGAGCCCTCCCTCTGGTAGCTTTCAGTCAATGTGTGTTGTGCATTTTTCTTCTATTCTGCTGAAATTCCTCTTGGAAGCTTTGCCCTCTGATTCCAACATGTTTGCGTCAAGCGTAGTATTTTAAAATGCCCTAATATCCACATACAGACTTTTGCTCGGTCTGCACTTAAAGTTTTTCCACGTAGCGCTGTAAGTTTGGGGTGTGAAAAATCACACCGCTAACGAACATAGCTAGGAGAGCAAAAGCTCTAGGGTAGAATCATAGAATATCAGGGTTGGAAGGGACCTCAGGAGGTCATCTAGTCCAACCCCCTGCTCAAAGCAGGACCAATCCCAAGACAGATTTTTGCCTCACAACCCTGGGTTTAGCAGGCCAATGCTCAAACCACCGAGCTATCCTTCTCCCCCTCCCCCCGTGTTATAGTGGCAAAACAAAAACAAAAACCAACAACTATTGAATAAAATCAAGGTAATTAAAAGCCCATAAACTACATTAATGTAGAGTTACGGTGGCCCAGTGCTGCCTCCTGCCCTCCCAGCATGTGATGGGAACTAAAGTTAAACCTCTGAAAAGTAGGAAATGAAGAGCTAAAGTACATGTCACAACCACAACACAACCTTAACTCTGCCCCTTCCTTATCCCTGGAGTTGGAACTCGCCTCTGGGCGTGGAAGGCTGGTGCAAAGGTTTATAAATTACCAGGGAAGTGGCAGTTTCAACATCTCAGGAAGTCTCTGAGTCAAGACTAGATGCCTTTCGAGAAGATGATTTAATCCAACACAAGGTATTCAGCTCAATTTGGCAGGAAATGGATGAAATTATCTGGCCTGTGTTATATAAGAGGTCAGACTAGATGACCTAATAGTCACATCTGGCCATAAAAACCTATACATCTACAAGAGATACAAGGAAGGACTAAGAAAGCATGCCACTGTTTGTGTTGTGTTGCACAGATCAGAATACTGGCATTTACGGGCATCCCCTCCAGCTATGTGCACTCATCTCTAGCTAGAATATGATGCTAGATGGATTACTGGGAGCAGCTTGGCAGAGCTGTGACTCTGATAGGAAGGGAGGTGCATGTGAAACTTGGGGGAACCAAGTCTGCCCCATTTCCGTGCTGAGTGTTGTAGGTTGTGTCAGTGAAGGTGCACAAGGGTGTGTTCTTGTCATGGAGATTGTCAGCAGCCTGGTGGCATATGTGTAAAGAGAAGTTGTTAAGACTTTGTGTTGTTCTGCTCCTGTTCCCAGAGTGTTCTGTAGCAGGGGAGGGCAGAGAGCTAGTGTGTGTGTCACTGGCATGCTCTGGTGATGCTGAAACAAGGCAGAGTAGAGGTTGCATTGTGGGGGTGACATGAACCTTAACTCTGCATTTCCCCTTCTAAGAACCGAGGGGACGGGAATCCTTACCCAGCGAGGTCACATTCTCATACTTCTCCTGCATGACGTCTCTGCAGAGGGCTCTTTGAGCGGGGTCCAGCAGCGCCCCCTCTTCCCTGGTGAAATACACAGCCACCTCCTCGAAGGTCACTGGCCCCTGAAAGAGCAAGAGTCCAACACTCAGTACCTGCTGCCCCACTCACAGTACCACTATTCATGGGGGAGAGGAGCCAAACAGAAGCTCTGGGTGGCTCGCAGTCACCAAAGCCCCACTCCCACTCTGCTCAGAGCATCCAGGAAACACCAGGGTGAGGGGACGAAGAGAGAGCCCCTTGTCTCTCCCAGCAGATCCATCACACACTAGCCACAGACACGCAGGAGATGGAGCCCCTAGCAGGGCCCAGGGAGAGCTGCCTGGTAGGAAGCGAATGGAGAGTCAATAATTTGAGGAGAAATGGGGGAAGGATCTCCTTGGAACTGATGATCCATATGTGATACTGAGAGAGAAAGGGAAGAACTAGGGAGAATTTGTATCAATATGTGAGAGGGAAGTGTAACAAACAGGGAAATGATGCAAAGAATTCACCCCTCCCCCCCCCTTCCTGGAATTTCCTGGCTGCACAGAGACAGTTCAAACCTCCCCTCCCCCACATCCCAAGGGACCCCCCCCGCCGGGCCCCAGTCTCTGCCCCCCCGTGGCAGACCCTGGCTGCAGCGGAGAACAGCGGCTCCGCTCTGGCTCAGGCGGCCCCAGGCTGCTGGCAGCACACGTACAACCAGGGAGCAGATCCCCGGGGGCTGCAGCGTCTGAGCTCCCTGGGGCAGAGAGTCACTTTCCTGCCCGGCCCCAGCACGTCCCCCGGGGGCTCTCGGTCACCTGGAGTCTCTGGCTCCGGAGCTGACGTGGGCAGAGCCCGGGGCTGGTTCCCCCGGGAGAACGGCCCCTCCCCGGCTGCCCCGTGCCCGATCTCCGGGCTTTGTTCTCCCCAAGTCCTGCCGCCTGCTTCCTCCAGCCCGCTCCGCTCCGAGCTGCTCCTGCCCCTTCCTGTGTGTCCTGCAGATACCAACCCGGGCTGCAGCCATCTCCCTGCCAGAGGGGAGAGAAGGGGGAGGGGTGTTAACCAAAGCAGCCTGTATTCACACCCTGCACCCTATTGTAATAATCTCTCTGCAGACAGGCCTTGTGAGGTAGCCTTTGAAAACTAATAACTCTCTGGTTAATAATATCCTGGGGATATGTATGGAGCAACATTATGCAGAAAGTTATGGAAGCCCCTTATACTTATTACTTCTGGTTGTCTTACTTACAACAGTCCTGGCTAATACATCCCAGAATGATGTTGGCTTTTTCCCTTGTATGCTGTTACTTGTTCAAAACCAGGCAGTCCTGCCTAGGCAAAAGTAGGGTTACCATATTTCAATAGTGCAAAAAGAGGACACTCCACGGGACCCTGCCCCCGCCCCAACTCCGCCCCCTCCCGAGCACCCCACATTCCCCCTCCTCCCTCCCGCCCCCCGGCTGCTGCGCTGGGGAAGTTGCTTTGGTCCCCGCCGGGTGGAGAGCGGCAGGAGCCGGGAAAGTTGGAGCCCGGGGAGGAGGTGGTCCCCTTACCATGCCTCCCTATTTTCCCGGACATGTTCGGCTTTTTGGAAATTCCTCCTGGACGGGGATTTGAGGACCAAAAAGCCGGACATGTCTGGGAAAATCCGGACGTATGGTAACCCTACATCTGACACTCACCTCTCCCTCCACTGGAGGGACTCCCCTGTCCATACCTGTCCCGGGGCCTTCCTTTAAAGGGGCATCCCCATATCAGCGGGGTCTACTTGGAAAAGATAATATTTACTCCCTTGTGTGGCTGAGCTGGGCTGTGACAATCCAACCCATCATGAGTACTGTGAGAAATGGGGCACAACACTAACCAAGGCAGTGTCATTTCAGGGACTGTATGGGCCTTGAAGTTCAAACAAACAAGCTATATAAAGTCCTTTTCTTTACTGGGAAGGCAAATGGAAGTTTTTCTAGAAGGGTATTTTTAGAAATCTCAGTATAATGACAAATTTCAAGCTCAGTTAAATAACTTTTTTGTGAAATGATGCAGAGCACAATTAGTACAGAGACATGAATAGTGAGAGATCCAAGCTGGTTTGCCTGATATTGTGTAAAAATGTGTGTAACTTTGATATAGAAGGCCTTGCCAAACTAAATATAATTATTGAAGCATATGCAACCATCATCGTAGACAGTGACTTGTTTATACTGCTCTATATACTATACCAGTGTTTCTCAATCTGGAAGTCGTGATTTATTTGGTAATTTATATGGTAAAAATGAGAAAATAAGCAATTTTTCAGTAATACTGTGCTGTGATACTTGTATTTTTATGTCTGATTTTGTAAGCAAATAGTTTTTAAGTGAGGGGTACTCAAGACAAATCAGCCTCCTGAAGGAGGTACAGTAGTCTGGAAACATTGACAACCACTGCTCTAATTGACCTGGATCAAGAATGTCTTTATTTTACTTTCTATTTCTATAGTAAGGCTATTGGGATCTCAGCATTAAAATACAGTCTCAGAAGGATTTTTTGAATCATGTTTTTAGAAATTTCATAAATGGACCACTGCACTTCCCCCAAATTCATGAGTCTGATGTTTCATTTTTTAAGACCAAAGGTCCCTGCATCTTCCAAGTATTAGAGTGAGTTGTTTTCCAGAAACCCAAAGGTGGAAGTTCATTAGCAATCTATCTGTGTGTAATACATTTTATAGTAACAAATAAAAAGGAAGTCACAACTGGTCTAGTCAAATTTGCTTCCTGCCCTCTAGTCAGGGACATATCTCCCTGCTGTCAACAGTTCTCTCCGGAAACGGCAAAAGAAAGATCCCAGATCAATCTATGAAACTGAAAAGGGTATTCCCAGAAACACTGAGAAAATGAATGCCAAGGGCTTTTGTTACACTTTACCAGGGAGATCAGGAGTGAATGCACCAAACCGAAAACTCACTGCTGCGGAAATAAACACTCAGGGCTAGACTCTGCTTGGAGACAGCAGAATCTGCTACCATTTGCTGCTCTGAGGTGTACAGTGCCTCGCAGAGCTGGGGAAAGGAGGCAAGACCGTGGCTGGCAGTGCGGGAGAGAGTAAGGTGCATCGCTGGCCTCCCCTCTGCGCTGCTATGGGGCCGAGCACCCCCCTCACCGGGCCCCCCAGGCGGCGGGGGGGGGGTGAGGTGACACCCCCCACGTGCCCCAGGCCGGGCCAAGCCGTGGTGGGGTCCCTGTCTCTTTAAGAGCAGGGCTGGGCTGAGCCGAGTCGGCGGAGGGGTGGCTCCGCTCCCGGCTGCAGGCTGATGCCGGAGCCTGGGCTGAGAGCCCCGCTCGTCTCCTGCACCAGCTCCGGGCGAGGCTTTGCTGCGGCTCCCCCAGTCCCCTCCAGGCCTGGCCACCGCACGGTGTGTGTGTGTGGGGGTTGCTTGAAGCAGGGCAGGACCCGGTGGGGCCGAGGGCTGAACAGACCCGGCAGGGCGGTGCGGGGGCTGCTGGAGGGAAGCTGGGGAAGAGGTGGCACGGCCTCAACCCCCTGGGGCTGCCTGCCCCGTGGAGGAGGCAAAGGGGCGCAAGCCGCAGCAGGACCCCGGCCCGCCGGGGGAGGGGATCTGGGGCCAGCCCAGGGAGGCAGGCAGGAGCAGCCCCGGGGGTGCTGGGATCGTGCAGGGCAGAGCCCCGGGAGAGCCCCAGCCCCGCGGCGGGCAGTGCTGCAGAGGAGGAGCCCGCGCGGGCGAGGGGAGCCCCAGGCAGGGGGAGCCGGGCCGCCCGCACCCGCCTCTCGCGGCCGCTCCATGCTGCTCCCAGTTTCACTTTCCGCCGGCGCGGCTGCCCTGTCAGCCGCTTTTGGGTCTTTAAATAGCCGTCCGGGGGAAATCCCGGACATTTTTAGCTTTTTACAAATTCCCCCCGGACGGCTATTTAAAGACCCAAAAGCCGGACGTGTCCGGGGAAACCCGGACATATGGTAACCCTAGGCAAAAGTTATTAAGCAGGCTTGTCCTAATCAAAGAATGTGCATCTGTCTCAGTTTACATGTAAGTAGCAAACAGACCCATCCAGTCAACAGTGGGAGGAGATTGCAGGAGACTGAACAATTTGGGTTTCTTGCCAGATCCTGGGCCTTATTCAGGGTTATCTTACACTTCTGTGGGAACTGAGAAAAATGGGAACTGGGTATGGCATTTATACCCTTCCTTATGCTAAGAGTATGGCTTTATACCATATTTGATCCTTTACCCTGGTTATAATAAGGTCCGTAACTGCTTTATGTGGCCTTTGTGGCTGTCCAAAATTAAGTGTCAAATATTAATATTCATGATTTGCATCACTTATTTCTTAATAATTCCTATTGATCAATGCAGTCTAACTGCTTAGCTGCTGCATGGCAACTGAGTTGCTAATACCTCCTCCCCTCACCCGCTCCCTTCTTGCAGAATTCTGTGGGGTGCTATCCCTGGCTGCAGTCACTCGTTTGCTTCCAAAAATGAGCATGCAAAATATCTCCTTCGGCCTACCCTATTTTGCTAAATCCCAGCCTTTAGCATAACTACTCCCACAAAGCCTTAAACTAATAGAATAGGCCCTTAACTGTAGCAAGCTTAATAACCCATTCACTTATGTTCACCTATTTGCCCTCCCCACCCCGCAAGTTCCAAGCTAATGAGCGATGTACCCCTACCAATCTTACACTCCCATAATGTCATTTTACCCCTAGCAAGCATAAAATCACCCAGGAGACATGAGGCAGGTCATAGGTCGTAAAATCAGGCCAGGGGTCAACCCCTGGCCCCTATACATGGGCTGTGTCTTTACAGCAAGAATAGTTGTGTTTTTTACATCATGATAGCTAGCTCAAGCTAGTTAAGTCCAAGGAAAATTCTAGGGCAGAGGTGCTCAAACTGTGGTCTGTGAGCTCCATTCAGGTGGTCCGCGGATCATTCCCTCTCAGATGCGCGCCTGGGCGGTCGAACAGAACAGAATGAAGTGCCACCCACCTAATTAGTGGACAGGCGTGGCTCCACGAATTTGGTGCCTGGACCCTGGAGAAGACGCACATGTAAGAAGAGGTGGTGGCCTTGGGGAGAATGGGGGGTAAGTGGGAGGGGGCAGTGGGGTGAGAAGAGAGGATGGGGGGAATTTGGGACGTGCAGGGCTGCGACAGCCAGAGAAATGCGACTTTCCCCAGCTCCAGGACTGCGGCTGATGGAGAGAGACCCTCCTCCTTCCCAGCCCCAGCTCAGGGGCTGCCGTGGCGGGGGAGAGAGGGAGAGATCCCCCTCCTTCCCAGCCCCAGCTCGGGGGCTGCCGCAGCGGGGGAGAGAGGGCACATCCATCGCATTAGAAAGGTAAGACTACTGATAGTAAAATATGAGTTGTGTGCTTTTATTTGTAGAACAAAAAAGCATTAATTATTATTGTTTTTTTTATATAGCACTTTTATCCAAAGCGCTTTCCAATAGTTAGCTAACGGTAAAAACAACATTTGGAAAGATCATTAAGTGGTCCGTTGAGACCCTCAGCAATTTTCAAGTGGTCCGCGAAAAAAAAAGTTTGAGAACCACTGGCCTAGGTGACATGAGGCCCAGGTAGATTTAGCTAGTTGAGGTCACCTCTCTCTCTCCCATCGGGGGCTGATGGACACCTCTGGCAGATGGAACATACACACACTTCCAAGACTCAAAGGACAATGGAACTGATAGACAGGACCACAGGATTCACCCAGAAAAGGGCAAACTGCAAAAGCAGGCAACTTGCCTAGGGGAGCTGAGAGAACACGGTGAAGCAAAGGGGCCAAATAGCTTAAAGGTCAATATGTGGGAATTAACAAAAGTCTTAGAGGACAAAAGAAAAAAACTCTTTTGCCAGCCCTAGACAGGGTTTTCGCAATGTTTATCTCCTTTGCAGATTCTCTGATGATAAACAAGGGCTGAGCTCTGATGGAATGTTTTCCCACACTCGGCGCATATATAGGGACCCTCGCCTGTATAGATCCTTTGATGTCTAATCAGGTTCGACCGCCGAGGGAAGGTTTTCCCGCACTGATAGCATTCGTAGGGTCTCTCTCCCGTATGGATTCGCTGGTGCATAATAAGGTTGGAGCTCCGAGTGAAGTTTTTCCCGCACTCCTGGCACTCGTAGGGCGTCTCTCCAGTGTGGGTTCTCCGATGCGTAACAAGGGCTGAACTGTCGCTGAAGCTTTTCCCGCACTCACAGCATTCAGAGTCGCTCCCCAGTGTGGATTCTCTGATGCGTAACAAGGTGTGAGTTCCGAACAAAGGTTTTCCCACACTCACCGCATTCGTAGGGTCTCTCCCCTGTGTGTATTCTCTGATGCTTAATAAGGCCAGAGCGGCAACTGAAGTTTTCCCCACACTCAGTGCATGTGTTGTTTCTCTTTCCTGTGGGGCTGTGGTTTCCTTGAGGTCGTTGTGAGTTCCCTGACAATTAATGGATTTATTCACGTTTTCCTCTGGCTGGTTTCCCTCCAGCCTCTCTGGCCTGCGCTGACTCTCACTGGCTTTTCCCTGCTCATGGCTTCTGAACAGGTTCCCTCTGAGTCTTTGCAGTAATGCCACATGTGCTTCCACTTGCTCAGCATCTTCCTGCTGAGGATTCTGCTCCTTGTTCTCACTCACCATCCCAGCGCCTGCTGGGATAGAGGGAGAAGCCTCAGAAACAGGGCTGGAAAAAGGGCGAGCAAACCAAAATAAATACCAGAAAGACGGGGAAAATAAATCAGGGACTGAATTCCCCCATAGGGGAGAGTAGAGGGGGATCAATTCTCCCTTCACATCCCATCCAAACACTTGGGGGAAGGGAGTTCAGGGACGGATCTATTGCCAGGTGTCAGTCAGGGTGGGCAGGAAGCCATGAGCGATAGCTGCCCTGAAGATATGACACCTGCTGAGGACAATCCTGAACTCAGAGAACGCACAATGTCTGTGTAGGGAATCCCAGCTGTTTCCTTCAGGCACTGACTGTGTTGGTTTAATGATCCCTCACCTGTGCAGGCACCTCTCGGGATCTCTCTTTCCTCTAAACCCTGGAGATACAGGCTCCTCCCCTCGTTCCAGCTGGGAGATCAGGTCAGGTTTGGAAACTGAAAACCCTGCTGAGGGGAAAGAAAACAAGGAAGAGCAGGTGAATTCATAGGCCATTTGTTATAAAAAACATTCTATTACTTTAACCCCAGCCCACTTTAAAGCAGTACAATCCCACAGCCAGCTCCCCAGGTACTCAAAAGTGCAGGACAATCTTCATATGAGGCATTTAACTATCCCCATCTCTGCTGGGAACACACCCAGCCAGACACTCCTCAGCAAAGGGGCTCTTAAAATACAGAGACAGAAACTCTGTGTCCCAGAAACTAAAGACTCCAGCCAGAGGGGAAGTGACCCTGGACCTGCTTCTAATGATAGAGAGAAACAAAGATAATGAGAGTGATAGGGAAGCAGGAGTGACGGAAGGTCCCTAAAAGTGAGGTGGCCACGGACGCCTGAACCGTGGCCCCACCCTCGTGCTATTCCTTCTCCCTGACCCTTCCCCAAGGCCCTGCTGCTGCGCTGCGTCTTCCCCCAAGGCCCCGCCCTTGCACCGCCTCTTCCCCCCAAAACCCAACTCCTTGCTCTCTGCCCTCTCCCTTCCCCCCTTTGTGGCCAGTACAAAGTTTGTTAAAGTGAAGGGGCCATTGCCGCTCCCTGTTCTGTCGCCCCCATAGGGAAGGTGAGGCTAGTGAGCGTGAGTTCAGTGTAATAAGGAATGGGAGGGAGCAGAGCTGGCACTGAATGCAGAATCTCAGAGGTCTTAGATGTCAGGGAAGCGCATTTTGAGGAATTAGGGAATGTAGCAAGTCAGGTGTGACAGGAGAGGGTATGAAAATCCCCCAGGGCGTGGAGACGGCTGGGGAATTAGATGCTCTATTCCAGGAGTAACAGACTACATTTCTCTGGAAAAGGAGAATGTGAAAAAATCAGGATCAGGCCACGTGACCTCAGCAGGGACGGACTTCAAGACCTGAAAAGCCTGCATAGAAATCAGAAGAGAGGAGTGGTCTAAATTAGCTATTACCACTGAAGAAAGAGATCTTGGAGTCATTGTGGATAGTTCTCTGAAAATATCCACTCAGTGTGCAGGACCGTCAAAAAAGCGAACAGAATGTTCGGCATCTTTAAGAAAGGGATAGATAATAAGACAGAAAATATCATATTACCTCTGTATAAATCCATGCTACGTCCACATCTTGAATACTACGAGCAGGTGTGGTCACCCATCTCAAAAAAGATATATTGGAATTGGAAAAGGTACAGAAAAGGGCAACAAAAATGATGAGGGGTATGGAACAGCTTCGTTATAAGGCGAGATTAATAACACTGTTACTTTTCAGCTTGGAAAAGAGACGACTAAGGGGGATAAGCTAGAGGTCTATAAAATCATGACTGGTATAGAGAAAGTAGATAAGGAAGTGTTATTTACTCTTCATAACACAAGACCTAGGGGTCACCAAATGAAATTAATAGACAGCAGGTTTAAAAGAAACAAAAGGATGTATTTCTTCACACAACACACAGTCCACCTGTGGAAATCTTTGCCATAGGATGTTGTGAAGGCCAAAACTATAACAGGGTTCAAGAAAGAACTAGAGAAGTTAATGGAGGATAGGTCCATCAATGGCTATTAGCCAGGATGGGCAGGGATGGTGTCCCTAGCCTCTGTTTGCCACAAGCTGGGAGTGGGCAGCAGGGGATGGATCACTTGGTGATTGCCTGTTCTGTTCATTCCCTCTGAGGCACCTGGCATTGGCCACTGTGGAAGACAGGATATCGGGCTAGGTGGACCTTTGGTCTGACCCAGTATGGCCGTTCTTATAAGTGAAAATAATATTTGTAAAAAGTACATAAAATAAAGGGAAACTGGACTAACACAAAGGGAACGCAGGGTCTAAATCAATAGGGCCAAGTTAATGCACTGAGATCCCCTGCAGCTCCAGATCCCCCCAACCTCTCCTCCCCTACCTACCACTTCCCAGCTGTCCCTTGGTCCTATTTTTCAACCCCTTTCTGACAGGATTGGAGCTGCTCTCTCATATTGATGGAGACTGTACGTTGACCTGGTGATTGGGATGTTTCCTGTCTTAGGCCTGGTCTATACTACGAGTTTAGGTCGACTTTAGCAGTGTTAAATCGAATTAAGCCTGGACACGTTCACACGACGAAGCCCTTTCTTTCAACTTAAAGGACCCTTTAAACCGGTTTCTTTACTCCACCTCCGACGAGGGGATTAGCAATAAAATCGGCCTTAGGGGGTCGGAATTGGGGTAGTGTGGACGGAATTCGACGTTATTGGCCTCCGGGAGCTATCCCACAGTGCTTCATTGTGACCGCTCTGGACAGCACTCTCAACTCAGGTAGACAGGAAAAGCCCCACGAACGTTTGAATTTCATTTCCTGTTTGCTCAGCGTGGAGAGCACAGGTGACCACGCAGAGCTCACCAGCACAGGTAACCGTGATGGAGTCCCAGGATCGCAACAAGAGGTACGGGATCTGCTTGCCATATGGGGAGATGAATCAGTGCTAGCTGAACTCCGTAGCAGTAAACGAAATGGCAAAATATTAGAAAAGGTCTCCAAGGCCATGAAGGACAGAGGCCATAACAGGGACGCACAGCAGTGCCGCGTGAAAATTAAGGAGCTACGGCAAGCCTACTACAAAGCCAGAGAAGCAAACGGAAGGTCCGGGGCAGAGCCGCAAACATGCCGCTTCTACGCGGAGCTGCATGCCATTCTAGGGGGTGCAGCCACCACTACCCCAACCGTGTGCTATGACTCCCTCACTGGAGAAACACACAGGGAAGCGGGTTCGGGGTATGAGGAAGATGAGGATGGAGATAATGTAGATCGCTCACAGCAGCAAAGAAGCGGAGAAACCGGTTTCCCCAACAGCCAGGATATGTTTATCACCCTGGACCTGGAATCAGTAACCCCCGAACTCACCCAAGGCGTGCTCCCAGACCCTGAGGGCACACAGGGGACCTCTGGTGAGTGTACCTTTGTAAATATTAGACATGGTTTAAAAGCAAGCGTGTTTAATGATTAATGATTAATTTGCC
>NW_020694835.1:0-8105 GCF_002925995.2 Terrapene triunguis
GCCCAGCAGCCCCCTACTATCCCGGCCCTGGGCTCCCCCCAGTCCCGCCCCGCAGCCCCCTGCTATCCCAGCTCTGGGCTTCCACCCCCCGCCCCCAACAGCTGTGCCAGTGCCCCTCAGTACCAATCCGCAGCCCTCCACGAGCCCAGCCCTGGGCTCTTTCCATAAAGCTCTGCTAATCCAACCCCCACATCCAGCTGGGTTTGCAAAGTGCCTCATGCACGGGAGGGGCCCCCACTGCACTCACTGACCATCAGCATCATCTCCGGCATCGTTGCTGCTCCAAGGGCTTCATAGCTCTGATGCTCCAGCACCTCTCATCACCCTGATCCCCCTTTCAGGGAGCCTCAGGCCCCCCCCCCAATCACTCTCACGCCAAGCCCCTCTCTGTAGCAAAATCCCCTTTTCCAGCGACACTTGTTCCTTCCTGAGACCCCATCCCCTTCTGCTCTCCCCAGGCAGTCAGTAACCGGGCACTGAGCTCCGGCTTCTGGAGCCGGGCGACCCCTGCTCGGCTGGTGTTTGGACTTTAGCATCACGGAGAGGCGTTAGCCAGGGCTGCTCCCGCAGGCCCCAAGCCAGGGCACTGGGCACCCCATCAACCTGCTATCCTGGCAGCTTGGCCTCCTGCTCACACCCAGCTGGTATCTTAGCCAGCCCTACACACTGGCCCCAGCCAGGCCAGAGATCACCAGTTCCTTCATCAGGGGAATAGAACCCAGGAGTCCTGGCTCCCAGCCCCCCTGCTCCGTTCTAACCCACCAGCTCCCTCTGCTCGCCCCCCGCCCCGCATGCACACGCTTTGTACAGGTATGTAGCATGTACCTGTGTTCAGTACATGCTGTCAGTAAATTCTATGAGCTGTAACGATTCCCACGCCCTGTCCGAGTGGGGGGAGGGACCCTGACCACCCAGCCAATCTGCTCTACACAGAGGCCACCTTGGCATAACCCTGGGCGCTCCTCACGGCACAGCGACCCCTAAATGCTGTACCGAGGCCCTGAGAGCGGTTGCAGGGGTTAGGAACGTGGGTCTCTTGTGCTCAACAGGCTCTCGAGCTTAGCTAGCGACCGAGAGGGCAGGGCCTGACCCTGACCCCAGCCACACACTGCAGTGCTCAGATCGCTGGAGCCGGGGTCCTATGTGCCCTCTCCCCTCACACCCATTCCCCCCTCCGTCTCCTCCTGCCCACCCACCGTTTGTAGCCGAGTCCCTCGACGCCCCGTAACTCACTGTTGGCTGGACAGGTGCGAAATGCCCCAGCCGGGCGGAGTGGGGATGGGGGCGCGAGGCTGCCGGGGGATAGGAGGCGGGGAGGTAAATGGGCCAACGGGGAACGTCAGCGAAGGGTTCCCAGCGGAGGAGCCCCCGGCCGGATTTACCTGCCATCGGTGCAGCGGGCGTCGCGCCGGCTCCCTGGCCAGAGCCCGGCTCCCCGGCCCAGTGTGGCTGTAACTCGGTTTCTGAAGCCTCCGGGCTGGACCTGGCGATTTTATTCTCCTGCTCGGGGGGCGGAGATTCACCCAGCGCGGCGCGGTGCAGCGCTGAGCAGCTCCTTGGGGGGCACTGGCCGGCTCAGGGCGAGATGAGCCGAGAAATCCCCCCCCCGGGCAGCAGCTCCGCCGTCAGCTATTGATGAGCAGACCGCAAGCGGGGCACTGGGGGCAGCTGCCCTGGAGCACGGGCTGGACTCAGCCAATATCCCCCGAGCCGGAGGGGCGCTGACCTCCCTGCTGGGGGTAGGGCTTAGCTTGGCCGCTCAGACCTGAATGAATTCTTCCTTGCACAGCCCCAGAGCACGGGACACAAACCCAGCCATGAGGGGACCAGCCAGCTCCCCGGCCTGAGGTGGGAGGGATGGTGAGGGACTGCCTGTTCCCTAGCCCCACGCGGCGAGCGGGCCCAGGGTAACCATGCCAGTGGCTGTGCTGACTGAGCCGGCATCGCCGGGAGCAGGAGCAGGCCCAGTGGAAGGGGCAGAGTGCGTTCGACTCTCTCTGCCGTGACCCACTCCCCTGCTACCCCAGTCCTGGCCTCCCAACCACACAACTCAGCCCTTGCCCCTTAGTTCTGACCCACTGCACCCTGCTATCCTAGATCTGGACTCCCCTCCCCTCAGCTGTGCCGCCCCTCGATCCTGGCCTGCTGCCCCCTGCTGGGCTAGCACCGGCCTCCCCTTCCCACCTCAGCCCCACATGGCAGTCTCCCCAGCTCTTCCTGCTCCTCCTTTCCCGGCTCTGTTGATCCCCCTCTGGTCTCCCAGCAGCCAAAGGATGAATTAAATAAAACCCCTGGGACATTTGCCCACCGTTCGTCAGACTTTTTCCTAAAAGCCGTTTTATAATCAGCCGTTATTTGGCAAGGTTGGCATTTCTGACACTCGTAACTATTCGATGGCACGTGGTGAGCCACTCGTCCCACAGCCCAAGAAGTTACACGGGCAGATCTCAGTTCCTAAAGCCAATGAACTAACAGAAATCAAGCCAAACAGGATGGCTGGGTCAGTATTGATCCCCAGGACTGCACAGTGCCGTGCGTTACAAAGCAACGACACTCCAGTGCAAACGCTCCCTTGTGTCAGTTACACCCACGTCCACCCCCAACCATTAAAATCCCGGGACGTCCCTCCTTGTGTCACGCACTCAGCCACCGCCACAAATCTTCAGCTGGCCCCGCTAACATCTGCAGCTTCCATCCCACTCAGAAGCAAAACCCCACCCAAGTATCCGGGGGACATCAGAGGACAGGGCCTAGTGGCTGGAGAACTGGAATGGGCTCTGTTCCCAGCTCTGTCGCCGGCCGGCCGCAATCACTTTCCCGCTCCATGACTCGGTTTCCCCATCTGTAAAACGAGGCGAGTGCTGCGCTCTGCTTTGTGAAGGGCTCTGGGCACTGTCGCTAGCAGCTGTTAAGCTTGAAGCTCACGCTGGTCTGGTGCTACTTACGGACTCTGTCCTGGAGCTTAGACGATTCCCTGTTTATGCTGAATACCAGCTTGCTCTCAAATGTCACCACATCAACACTGGAAATGGTGCCCCTCCAGCACGCAACCCCCCGCCCCTCCGTGCTGTGTGGGTTCTGGCCCCTGCTGGCCGGTCTGGGCCAGACAACCAGCAGAAGCTGCGAATCTGAAATCAGAGGCCCATCCCTGCTTCTCTGCCTCACCCAGGGCAGCAGCTGTTGAGCTGAGTGTGTGTGTGTGTGCGCGCGTGGGGGAGGACCTTTAAATTGTGCTCCCCCCACTCTGAGCAGGTACCAGTCGTCTCTGGGAGAAACCCCTAGCCCCACCACCCCGCTGCAGTGCAGGATCCCCGAGGTTTCCCCCTCCCTGCAGTTTGCTTGGCGGAGAATGCGGCGGGGGGGGCTTCGCGAGCCACACTTTTACTGCTCGTGAGCCGCGGTTTGGCAAGCTTGTGGCACCATCCAGCTGTTAGACCTGGTCGCAGGATCAGAGCCCTGTTGCTAAAGGTGGCGTTGGCTCGGCTGGCGGAGCCAGATGCTTATTAGAATCATAGAATATCAGAGTTGGAAGGGACCTCAGGAGGTCATCTAGTCCCACCCCCTGCTCAAAGCAGGACCTAATCCCAACTAAATCATCCCAGCCAGGGCTTTGAGAAGCCGGGCCTTAAAAACCTCTAAGGAAGGAGATTCCACCACCTCCCTAGGTAACGCATTAGACAGAGGCCAAAGGAGCGTGAGACTGGCAATCAGGTGGGGCGGGACAAGGGAGAGGTGACCAAAGGATCTGGCCAAGGCGCTGGACGGGCACAGTGGGGGATTCTGCCCACGCGCCGGCGGCAGCGGTACTCGGCCACTCACGAGCTGGGGCGTCACATCGGACACTGAGGGAGCCACCTGTGATTCATCCTGCCCCTCAACTGGGACTGTGGGTGACGCTGCCTCATGCAGGCCTGGCTGGAGCCCCAGCCCCAGATGGCTACTGGCCATTGCAGAAGTGGCTGGGGGCCAGGGCCGGCCGGAGGCTCCCGGGTGTCCCTGGCTCCGTTTGGCCATGGCAGGGTGCGTCACAGCCTGATGCCCCAGCCCAGTAGGAGCCCACCCTGGATCCCTGGGCTGCTCCCAGAGCCCCCACGGGGTCTGGACTGCAGACACTGGGGCTGCTGAAGGGGCTGGTTAGCCTGGGGGCGGAGTACGGACGCATCCTGTTCTCTGGCTGGCAGCACCCGAACTGACTGCGCCCTGTGCGGCTGGTGGGCACTGCACACACCCTGTGGGCACAGAGGGACAGCCGGCGGGCACTGCCCATGTGCTGGGGGGCATAAAGGGGCCCAGTTATCACAACAGATGTCACTGTTCCCTCCTCACCCTGCCCCACGGGCCGGTGTCACCAGGCCAGGCAGCCGGCCCAGCCATTGCACAGACAGACTCTGCTGCGGGAGCCCGGCTCCCAGCTCCCTCCCCCTGCTCCTGAGGCCCAGCCAGGCCAACAGCCCCCTCACCCCCGTGCCCAATCTGACGCCTGCTCCAGTGCTCACCCCCCCATGCTCCCTGCTGTCCCACTAAGCAGCACCAACAGCCATAATTCCCCCTCCCCCGCTCTGGCTGTGCGCAGCCCCCAGGCTCAGGACCTCCACGGCCCTCATCCATCTTCCCCCTGCCAAGCTGCTGTCAGGGCCGGGGCGCCTCCTCTCACACCTGCTCATCTCAGCGCTCGATACGCGCCGGCCCTGCCAGGGACTTATTGGAGCTGCCAGCGCTTGCGACAGAGGGAGATAAATGGGGCAGAGCCGGATGGCGCTGCAGGGGACAGGGAGGATGAGACGCGGGGCGGGAGGCACGGCTGGAGAAGCTTGTGCTGTGATGGGGGCTGGGGCGAGAACAGGCGAGCCCTGGCCCAGGGCAGAACGCAGCCGGGCTCAGAGAGGGGCGGAGAGCTGGGGGACCCGGCTTGGTGAGGGGCGTTCTCCTGCCCCAGGTCACCTGGGCACCCCTTGCACTGCAGACGAGCAGGGGCCTGGAGCCACGGGACGTCTCAGACTCCAGTGACCTGCTGTGGAAGGGGGATACAGCCGCGGCTCTGTGCTGCAGGGTGTGGGGCTGCGAGAGCCCAGGGGACCTGGCCGTGTCTCAGTGGCCGAGGTCTCTGGGGGATTCGGTAGAGCAGGGGATGCAGATGTGGCTCTGGCCAGCGGGGAATGGGGACTGCATGGGAGTGGGAGAGGTGCAGTCACATCTCAATTGCAGGGGATCTCGGGGTGTGTGTGGGTGTGTGTCACATACGGGTCTCAGTGCTGGGCAGGCCTGGAAACTGGCGCAGAGACCTCACTCATGCTTCAAGCCCGACTCTCCTGGTGCTGTGTCCTAGCAGAGGGGGCGTGGCTGTGTCTGGGTGCCAGGTGCCCCCGGGTGCTGTGTCCTAGCAGAGGTGGGGGGTGGCTGTTGTCAAGCTGTCCTGCGATGGCTGCAGAGTGAGTACCAACCTCCGGGCAGGCTGTTAAGGGGAAGGACAAAAACCTCAAATTGCCTGGGAGTTTGAGACTTCGAGTCACCAACCACAAAACCTCAGGCATTAGAACAGCCTAGCCAGGGAGTGACAGACAGGCCCCTTGGCTAAGCGGCTCTAGCCCGTCACCTAGGCAAGGTTGCCTGGGTGACAGATGGTCCCGTACGCCAAAGATCACAGCAATATTCAGGTTACTCCCAGTCCCAAAGGCAGGACTGGGCTTAGAGAAAATGGCACCCTGGGCAAACTTGTATTTTGGTGCCCCTGGCCCGCATGGGCACCCCCTGTTGCCCTTGGCCCCCTTGGGTGCCCTGGGCTCCCCAGGATCCCCCCCCCCAATCACCCCTGGCCCCCACTGTCTCCCTCCCAGTGCTTAATTTATATTGAAAGAGGTGCTGGCACAAATTAAGCCCTGGCTGGGCAGCTGGAGAGCAGCGGCTGCTGGCCGGGCCCCCAGCTCTGAGGGCAGCACCGCTGCCAGCAGCAGCAGAGAAGTAAGGGTGGCCTGGTGTATGATGTATTGCCGTCCTTTCTTCTGCCCTGCTGCTCATAGGCGCCGACTTGGTCGGTGCTCCGGGGCTGGAGCACCCACAGGGAAAAATTGGTGGGAGCTTAGCACCCACCGGCAGCTCCCCACCCTGCCCCCCCGTCCCAGCTCACCTCCGCCTCCGCTCTGCCTCTGCCTCCTCCCCTGGGTGCACCGCGTGCCCGCTTTTTCCCCCTCTGGCTCCCAGTGCTTGCACTGCGAAACAGCTGATTTGTGCAGCAAGCGCTGGGAGGGAGGGGGGAGGAGGAGGAACGCGGCGCGCTCGGGGAAGAGGCGGGGCCAGGGATTTGTGGAAGGGGTCCAATAGGGGCAGGGAGGGGGCAGAGTTGGGGTAGGGACTTTGGGGAAGGGGTTGGAAGGGGGGTAGGGCAGGGGTGGGGAAATGGTGGAGTTGGGGCAGGGCCGGGGGGGGGGCACGAGCACCCACCGGCACTGGGGAAAGTTGGCACCTATGCTGCTGCTAGTGGCGGCACTGCCATCAGAGCTGGGTACCCGACCAGCAGCCGCTGCTCTCTGGCTGCCCAGTTCTGAAGGTAAAAAACCAGAGAACGGCTAAGTTACAAGAAAGTTGTCACACTATATCACATCATGTGATTTGGGGGCGGGGGGAAATCAAATTCAAAATGCTACCCAGAACAACAGAGCTTCCTATACATCGTAAAAGATGCCACTTCCTAGAGCTTGTCTCTTATATCTGCTCTGTCCAGCGGGTTTAATAGGAAATGAGAAAGGATCGTTCAGAGATGGGCTTTCCTTCTTGCTGGGCTGTTATTGCAGAGTTAATATTTTAAAAACAAAACAACCAGGCCGAAGACCTATTTTACCCATTGTTTGTGTATTTGTAATTGAAAGCCAAGTCATCTAAAACAGAAGTTCACACGTTCCAGTAAAAGAGGGTGCACACTGCATCAGCTACTACAGGAATTACCACTATCCTGAGCTGTGGAATTGGAGTCTCAAGAGATTAAGGCTTAAAAAACCCATGTTCACAATAACCAGTCAAACACAATAGAGAACACACAGCACTTCCTTCACCAGGCTTTTGTTGCAATAATTGTATAACTTAGCAACCACTTAGCAACTTCTATGTTAGCTATAAAATAAAAAGCAATAATCAAAATATGGAAACTAGTGCAGAAACCATGGCATGAGGGGTATACATTTTGGACTTTGACATACTGTTTAATAGCAGACAAATTGTCTTTACAAAAATCATCATTTGATTAGGTTAATCAATATTGCACAAGTTGATTCCAGTGCTTATTCTGAAGCAATGATCTTTATTAGGAATTAATGTGTAGGGCAATTCCTCATACGCAGACCCATGCATTCTAGCTTTAACATTACGCATCTGCAGCGTCGTCTCAAAATCAGCAAGAAAAAATGCTCTCTCTCTCTCACAACAGGTACTGGGGCTCAGCCTACGAAACCTCAGGCATTATAACAGCCTAGCCAGGGAGTGACAGACAGGCCCCTTTTTACTTCGGGTTACAAAGACTGTGTGGTAGAACCTTGAATCGTTCTTTATTCCTCATGGCAGCTGCAAAACATCAAAATGTTTGCAGACAAATCAACACAGATATAGAGCTGCTCCAAAACTCTGAACTGCCAAGCTCCAGCAGGAGCTGGGGACAGATCCTGCAACCTTCACGAGTTCAATGGGATTGAGTGAGTGTGTGTGTGTGTGTGTGTCTGTGTGTGTGTGTGTCTGTGTCTGTGTCTGTGTCTGTGTCTGTGTCTGTGTCTGTGTGTGTAAGGACTCCTTGCAGAGTAAAGGTTTCAGGATCAAATCTTTGGCTCCTGCTGATGGGATCATGCAAAAACCTAAGAGCAAAAGAAGGGAAAGAGAGAACCCAGGCGGACGGAGGGGGAGATGGACCCATCTTGTGCTCGTGCAGAAAAGCTGAGAGGACGCAGTCACTGATCAAACTGAGCTTCATTTCAGTCATCTAATCTGAGACACGTCTGAAATTATTTGTAAAATACACAACAATAATAATGAATAATCCCTTTGCCCCTAACCTCTCCTGTGCCCCCTTCTTCCTTAACCCCTGCACTCCCTTCCTATGGCCCTTCTCCCCTAACCCCTCCTGC
>NW_020694836.1:0-9033 GCF_002925995.2 Terrapene triunguis
GGCACCTTAGAGACTAACAAATTTATTAGAGCATAAGCTTTCGGTGGGTTGTAGCCCACGAAAGCTTATGCTCTAATAAATTTGTTAGTCTCTAAGGTGCCACAAGTACTCCTGTTCTTTTTGCAGATACAGACTAACACGGCTGCTACTCTGAAACTTATGCAAAGATTCCACTGAGCTCCCAGTTCAGGAAAACCTTGACGCGCATGCTGACACCCATCCTGTTCTGCAAAGCACTTAAGCACATGCTTAAGTGAGACTTGGGCATGTGCCTAAAGGTAAAGCCATTGCTGAATAAGATGGACTTCAGCATGCACTTCCATGGTTTGTTGAACTGGGAATCTTTCCAACTGGGGCCTGAGCGAGGCTTTAGCCCAGTTTAGTTGGCAATGTGGCCTATTTGTTTCTCACCCTAATCTGAGTTACACTTCAGTTTCAGGCATGGCTAATGCTGTGACCAGGGCCGATGAGACGGGGGGGGAAGCCAGTACAAATTACCGGGGTCCGGGCGGTCCGGAAGGGGGCCCGGGGCCCGACTATGTTGCATAAGTTTTTGTCTTTCTCGGTAGTATCATTATTTGTCGATTGTTTTCCGAGTATTTCCGACTCTATACGAACATTCACTTCTGCGCTTTTGACAGTATGACAGTCCAGTCTCATGATGCGGGGGCCTGAAAAAAAATTTTCACCGGGGCCCAAACCTGCTCTCGGTGGCCCTGGCTGTGACTTGGGATGCACAGCTTTGGGGCTGTTACTGATACACTGTTTTTAAAAGCACAGTTAAGAGTTTCCCTTCCTGGAGGAAAGGCGATTTCTTGCAGAGAAGAGATCTGCAGCAAGACAAACCATCTTCTGATGTGAATAGCAAATCCTACTCCTGGGATATTCAGATGATGGTACAAAAATTACTTCTGATTTGTGGTTCATTTAGGAAAGGAAATGTATTGCAACAGTAATTTTTTTAATTGCTTCAAAAATGAGTCATAACTGGTATGCAAGTTTAAACACTGTAAAATAGCAATAAATAAATAAAGCAAACATTGTAAACTGGAAATTAATTATATGCTGACCTATACCACTGCTCCCCTGTGTTGGAGGTTTATTAGGAATCCCCAGAGCCCTCTGTTCAACAAGCATCATTCGCAGGCCAAATGGAAAGTGGAACATGGGCAAACAGCAGAAAGAGGCACAAATACATTTGTTAATATGAATGACAAAGTCAAAATCCCAGATCCCTCCCTCTTCTCAGCTTTGCAGTGCCTCCTCTGTGCCCGCTCTGCATCTACGTCCATCTTATTGGCACTATAAGTGTCTCAGAGCAGGGCACTGGCTTCATCCGGTGTCCTGGGGTAGGTGCTTAACAAGTAGCAATGCCAGTCTCCCCTGCTGAGGCAGTACAGCGTAGGGAGAGCGTCCTTCGTTCAACGCAGAGCCATTCACATCTCCGCCTGCACAGCTGTCCCTCATCCGAGCACCGAGGTGTGGTGACGTTAAAGGGCTAGAACCCGTGTTGTTAAAAGGGAATATCAGTTCAGGGCAGCCCCTTGATCTGTCGATTAGGTCCCTCCCCACTGTATTGTTATTTCTTATGGAATCAGAACACTGTGGCTGCTAATCCTCCCTGGCCACCTCTGGCTCCTGGGTGTCTGGCCCTGGATGCAAAGCTCTTGGTTAACAGCCGCTCTGACAGGCTCTTTGGGTGAAGAGGTCAGCACAGGCATTTGGGGTCAAGTTAGGGTTACCCATGCCACCACTTAGAAAAAATGTAACTCTGGCCTTCCCCCCGCCCCACAAGTTACTAAGGAGGTATGGCAGCGGTGGGAGGGGGTTGAGCAACACTGTCTTTTGAAAGATGAGTGGTGCTCTCCTTTCCTGCACTAGTGGCACCACCCCAACTGTCATGTCCTGAGTCCAATTCACTGTAGAATCTTTTCCGGGTTTGCTATGATGCGTGCCCTGAGTCTGAGGCCCCGCTGAGCATGACACACGGGGCTGTGTTTAGGGACTGGGGCTCCTAGAAAAGAACAATTTGGTGCCTGACTCTCCTTGTCCCTGGAATATAAATGTTGTCAATATACATAGATGGCATGGCTGAGAGCCGCCTGCTTGGCACTGGGTTGGGATATGCAAGGAGAGGAGTGAAGGAACCAAATGGAATTTGCTCCCCTTTGTGTTGTCTCTCTCCTTGCTCTCTCCCTTCTGTTTTCATTTAATTCTCCCTCCCTCATTTCCTCCATCTCCCACTTCATTTTCTTTCATCTCTACTCCCTTTTTCTCTTTCCCTTTGTTCCAACTATTTCCTTTCTCCCTTTAGTTTTCTGTCTTCATCCCCCATGTCTCCCCTGCATGTCTCCCAGAACCCCTCAGCTCTTATCTCCATCCTCCACTCCCGTCACATTCCTTCGTTCTCCTGGGTCTTTCCCCAACTTTTCCCTCTTTAAAGCCTCCTCATAGCCCTGCTCACACACTGGCTAGCCCCTCAAATGATTTTCCTTCATCCCAGGGTTGTTTCTCTCTCTTTTTTCCCTGCACCTCCATTGCCCTGCAGAGCTGGCAGTTGTTTTAGGTTTGTAAATGGCCCTCTTTGCTGCCATGAGAATGTGGGGCGTTTAGGGGCCATGAAGGTATTTCTACTGCCTGCTGCTGGAAGGGGGAGTGCAGGGATCTTGGAGGCTGCTGCCGCTGACCTTGGTCAGGGGAGGAGCAGAAATTTTCAGGGTCATCCGCATCCTCTTGTCTTGTGTGGCTCCCCAGAGACTGTGCTTCTTTGGCTGGTGGGTTCCGGCAGGGGGGAACTAGGTGACACTGGGCTCCCTGTTTGCCAACCAAGCAGCTCCCCATCAGAGACTGAGCTGGTCTCCCTCCTTGTCCTGATGACTATTCACTGTGGATAAATTTCCCTCTGCTTCTACTGCCACCTATAGCACACTCCACCCATGATGCACTGGGTCCCACTACCCCTAAAGCTGGGCCTACTGAGACTGGATCCTGTCTGAGTTTTCTAGGGTTTGGAGCACAATGCATTAAGGACTGAGCCTCACCCTTAAGCTCAGTGGCTGTTGTTGCCTGTTTTGGCAGGGTTCGGTTGTTAGGCCTGCTCCCTGCATCCTGTGTAAACCAGGCCACAGCATGTAAAACAAGGTGATTTAACTATTCATCTGGCAGCCGTATTCACTGCCTGTAAAACACACACCAATATCACCCCTGCATGCCAGTGCTTTCCAGGGAGATTCCATCAACAATCCTCTTTTCTGGAAGCTTTATAAGCATCCCAGGAGGTTCGTGGCAGTGGTATTCTTACGCAGTGACTTTTATTTATATGTGTGGGTATGAACTGGGTTCCAAATAACTTTCCCAAGACTAAGCAGACATCACTCCATCCAAATGGCAAGGCAAGACGAGGACATCCTGCCTTCACCACCAAAGTCTCCTTGTGCTGACTCTTTAGGGCTATGAGTCTTCAGTCGGGGAAGCAAAACAACCCCAGTTCTTGGAATCAAACCCAGGTCTCCTGCCTAGCAGTGCACAGAGCTAAGCACAGGGATACCCCCTGCTGCCCTTGCAGTCCCTGCAGGCCCAGGCAGTGAAAGACTAAAGCTGTATGTTGAACCCAAGCCTCTGGTAGAAAAAGGTATTAGCTGCTTGGCCAGTCTGAAATCAATTTGCTTCTGGCTCAGGACCTGATTCTTATTTAAGAGTGTGTCCTTCTCTGTTTGGAATAGAGCTGATTCTAAAGGGAAGACACAGACAAACTAGACTAAACATCAAATATTAAACAGCAACTGCTAATGTGACAGTGATAAAAATACAATAGCTACTCTGCCTCTGCAGCAACTGGAAGGCAGAATGTGAACACACAACTGGATTTACTTCTAAGAAACTCCAGGCTGGGCTGACCACCCGCCCAGGGTCAAATTAAAGAGAAACAGAGTCAAAAATTTGGAGCATCTGCTCATGAATATGTCAAACAGCTGGAAAGAAGTCCACTTTCCTACTCTCCTCTGCATGGAGTGCAGGCTTCTGCCTCCCGCCTCTGTTCTTAGCTGATGAAGGAGGAGATGGCAACTTTTTGGCAAACAGATCCCCTAGAAGTTGGAAAAGAGAAGCAAGTGGGTTGAAATATGGCCACCCAGATCAGAGAGCCTACCAAGGAACAAGAAACCAAAACGCAGCACGCCTCCATTGTGGTCCATTGCATTTCTTGTCTGGGGCAAGAAAGGGGAAGCACACACACACCTACTCATGTCACCATAGCAAGTGTTCTCTTGTGACACAACAGTTACCTGTGAAAAATCCTGGGTGACAACATGTTCTCTCATGAACACACCAGGTATCCGGATTACTTATTTATTTAGGTCAAGATTATTCCTTGCCTGGCTGACTCACGCAGGCTCCAGGTGAATGCTAGTTCTCCCAGGCAGATGGGTGGTGAGTGTGTGCAAAAGGGCAGCTAAGCCAGGGCAGGGGGAGAAGGAATCTTCTGTCGGTCAAGAGCTGTAGCAGATGAGCTTTCCTTCCTGGGACAATCGGGAAACCAGTGAGAGTTGTGACTATCTGCAGTGCAATACTGTCCCTAACCTGCGCCTGGGGAAGAGAGATGAGGGTGACCGACATGACCTAGGGCAAGATGTGAAGTCTCAGTCGTGCTCTTATTCATTCATTTATTACTTGACCAGTTTTGCCAGAGGTAGGGACGTTTCCCATGCTACACTGCTGGGATTCAGGAGAACTGTGATAAGAAACAACTCCTTGGAACTCCTTATGGATTCAAGATAAATAGGTGTGATAGGAAACAGTAGAGGCATGAGAGACAGTGAACTGTGGGACACCCTGACTGCATCCCTAGTGAAATTCCCCATCTTGCTGTCTGCAGGCACTTAAATGCATGGCATGGGCAGGGCCCTGGGTCCTTCTCTCTGTCTCACAGGCTCCTCCCTCTTTCTTGAGCCACTTCTTTATCTCATTTCGAGCATACCTTCCACTTGACTTAACACTAACATACGCACAGCTGACATTTCAGTAATGCCTTACAAATTAGCTGGGTCCGATTGAGAGATTAGCAGCTGGTTTAAGTCTCTTCCCTGTACCCCCCTCAGTTTAGCTGATCCTGTTTATTACAAAGTCAGGGTTTCCTACTCAAGAAAGGGGCTAGGGCCCCCTCCTGGATTATCCAGCCATCAGCCCAGATGTCTCGTAGCTATTACAGAACATTTCCTCACCCCGCACTCGGACCATGTCATAATGAATCGCTGTGAAGCTTGGTTCCCTACTGTTTTTTTAAAGAGCTTTTTAGTATTGACAGGCAATGTCTCTCTGCAGCCAAATGCTCACACACTCAGCAAGGAGAGCCCAGCAAGCCCTAGCTGATTCTTCTGGCACTTGTTTTATGGCAGAATCAGTTGGCTTGGCTTCCTTTTGGGTCCACTTGATGTGGCTAGCACAGATGTGCATACAGAGGTGTTTTCTATAGCCAGAATGCAGATAAAATTCCTTTGGGGATTTTGGTGGCTGTGGCTCTTGTTAGTGTGGGGTTTGTTTGTTTTTTGGCCCCTCCTTGTCTTTACGTTACTCTTGTTTGCTCTTTTGATGGCTGTTTGGAGATCTTAGGATGTGGTGTTCTGTGTGAGGGCTTCCTGCTTAATAGATCAACCAAGTGATTGGAGTAGCCAATGCACAGAAAATGGCCTCAGCATGGATCAGGACCAGGGCCGGCTCCAGCGTTTTTGCCGCCCCAAGCTCTACCCAGCTGCTTCATTCTTCAGCAGCAATTCGGCAGCAGGTCCTTTCCTCCAAGAGGGACTGAGGGACCCTCCACCGAATTGCTGCCGAAGAACCGGACGTGCCGCCCCTTTCCGTTGGCCACACCAAGCACCTGCTTGCTGCACTGGTGCCTGGAGCCGGTCCTGATCAGGACAAAGGGGTGGGTGGCAGGCAAGGCTTCTTGCATGAGTAAAGATTCCGATGCCTCTCTTTGCAATATAACTAATAAGTGTAGGAGGAGTGCTTCTAGATACTGGGAAAGAGTGACCCTCTGAGACCCTACAGAGTCAACTGTGATTCAGGCTCCAACAGACCTCCAGCTGTACTGTGCATTTACAGCTCGTAAACAAAGAGAGGAAGGTGGATGGACTATATATTTGTTCAAGTGCTTGCATGAGAGAATCTTTAACAATTCAAAACGCTGGTTGAGTTTGCACTGTCCCAGCAGTGTGGCCTTCTGAATGGAGAAGCCTAAAAACCTCCTGGGGATTTCTCCTTTATCCAACAGTTTCCCTACATGCAACTTATTATGGATTGTTTGTTCTGAGCTCATAGATTTCCCCTAGACTTCTTGAATTCCTGAGTTCTGGTCATTTGGGTTGCCTGTAACTGTATTGCTCCATTCTGTAAAGCATTCTGAAAAAAAGCATTTGTATGGAAGATGCTGCACAAAATAAGGGTGTTTTCTAGTATGCTGCAGTGAAGAGGGGCCATGCCTGGATTTCACAGAATGATCAAATTATTAAGGCTGGAAGTGACCTCTACCAAATTCATCTTATCGCCTGCATTAGGGCAGCAATGGTTTCCCTGTCTGATGTATGTCAAGTTTCTAGTTCTATCTAGTTTGTGTGTCTAGTTTTGTCTTTGACTATTTCCAACAAAAGTGATACAGCAACCTTCCCATGGCAGCTTGTTCCATCATCTGAGCTCTGTTTGGAGTTATAAAGTTTGCTCTACTATTTAATCTTAATTTTGCCTAATGCAACTTAATGCCTTGATTTCTTGCTCTGTCCTTGGTGACTAATAAGTAGTGCTGATTCCTTTTTTCTTAAGACCCTCTCTACAAGGGACTGAGAACTGAGTTAGCTGAATTGATTTACACCTCAGTTACAACAATTTCAGCTAATCCAGTTTAAACAGTTTAGATAGCCATTGCTATGGGACTATACCAGGATTTAAACTGTTGTAGCATTAGAGCTGGTTAAAAAAAAAATTAACTTTGAAATTTTGAAATTCAGAAAAAAAATGAAAACTTTTCCCCATTTCTCAACTTACCGTTTTTTGGCTGGCATGATGTTTTAGAATTTTGTTGTGTTAGTTTCATTTTTCTTTCTTATGTTCTCCATTTTATCTGTCTTTTTAATGTTTGCACTGACGCTCAGAATCTAAGCACCCCCAACTGTTGCTCTGATGCACTGTGGTTTCTTTCTGTGGGACATGTGAACCTGCAAACAGATGAGATTCAATAGTTACTTTAGGAACATACCCAGAGAACCACAGAAATCACAAAGCTTGGTGCAGGATTGCTCCATATCCATCTATCTTAGGTTCTTATATGGCCCCATTTACTATAGAATCTGAGCACCTTGCAGCCTCCCAGCTGACAAATTGAGGTACAGAAAAACTAAGTGACTTGCCCAATGTCATACAGGAAGTCTGTGACAGGACAGGGACTTGAACCAAAGTCTTCTGAGTCTCAAGCTAGCGCCACTGTCTCTGGTACTTCTGTACAGTATAGTCTTCGGTCTGGCTTAAATGATGTAAGCAATGGAGCTTCCCCTATTTCTCCTGGGAGATTATACCATCATCTATTAGATTTCACAGTTTGTGAATGTTTCCTGATATTCAGCCTAAATTTTCTTTTGCTTATTTTTATCCAGTTACTCCTGGTTATACCCCTTGGGCCACCCTAATCACTTTTCCTCACCCTTGTTTACTCTCCTCAGATACTTGTGGACAATTATCATATCTATCCGTGGCTGGTGTTTGGCCAAGCTACACATATTTAGCTCTTTTAATCTTTTGCCATAAATCAGTCCCTCCGGCTATGTCTACACTACAGAATTAGGTCGGATTTATAGAAGCCGGTTTTATAGAAACCGGTTGTATGCAGCCGATTGTGTGTGTCCCCACCTAAAATGCTCTAAGTGCATGAAGTCGGCGGACCGCGTCCACAGTACCGAGGCTAGCGTCGACTTCCGGCGCATTGCACTATGGTACCTATCCCACAGTTCCCGGAGCCTCCGGCGCCCATTGGAATTATGGGTTGAGATCGCAATGCCCGGATGATGCAAAGCAGTGCCGCGAGGGGTTCTGGGTACATTGCGTCAGGCCCCTCCCCCGCCGTCACAGCAACGGCAGACAATAGATTCGCGCCTTTTTACCTGGGTTACCTGTGCAGACAACATACCACGCCAAGCATTGAGCCCGCTCAGCTCAGCTCACCGTCACCATATCTCTTCCGGGTGCCGGCAAACGTGGGACTGCATTGCTAAACAGCAGCAGCAGCTTACTGCCTTTTGGCGGTAGACGGTGCAGCATGACTGGTAGCCTTCATTGGCGATCTGGGTGCTGGCAGCTGTGGGGCTGGCAGCCGTAGGGCTGCATTGCACCAGCCCCTTGCCTTTTGGTAGAAGATGGTATATTACGACTGGTAACCGTCGTCATCGTACTGCAGTGGCTGTCGATCATGGGCACCCGGGCAGACAATGATGGTTATCAGTCGTAGTATGCTATTTTCTGCCAAGTGCCCAATATTGTCTGCTAAGCACCCAGAAGAGGCCGAGGGCTATCTGGGTGCTGGCAGACATGGGGCTGGCAGCCGTGGGGCTGCATTGCACCAGCCCCCTTGCCTTGATGATGATGGTTATCAGATGTATTATTCGCAGGATGGGGCAACATTGCTACACAGCAGCAACCCCTTGCCTTTTGGGCAGAAGATAGTATATTACGACTGGTATCCATCGTTGTCATACTGCAGTGGGCATCAGATCGTGCAATAGACCTGAAGGCTTACTGCCAAGCGCCCAGTATTTGCTGCCAAGCACCCAGAAAATGCCAAGGGCTATCAGTCATGCTGCACCGTCGTCTTAAGATGTAAAAAATAGATTTATTCTCCATTCATTTGCTTCCCCCCTCCCTCCTGCTAAACCCAGGCTTTTGAGTTCAATCTTTGGGGGGGGGGCATTCTGTGTAACAGTTGTTTGTGTTTCTCCCTGATGCAAACCCACCTTTCTTGATTTTAATTCCCTGTACCTGTACGCGGTGTCACTC
>NW_020694836.1:9043-10392 GCF_002925995.2 Terrapene triunguis
CTTGCTGTGCGCTCCACAATATATGTGAAAGTAAGGGGGAGACATTTATGGCGGGGTGGGAGGTTGAGGCAAATCGCCTGGCCGCTGATTACGCGCAGCCAGACACCAGGGCGGTTAGAGGAGCACAGCAGGGCGCGGTGCGCATCAGAGAAGCGTTGAAAACCAGTTTTGTGACTGGCCAGGCTACGGAGTGAAACTTCTGTTTGTTGCTCCTTGATGAACCCTCTGCCCCTCCCCCACCACCCTGTTAACTCTACTTCCCTGCAAACCAACCACCCCACCCTCCCCTACTACCCTCCCCCCTTCGAGCACCACTTGCAGAGGCAATAAAGTCATTGTTGCTTCACATTCATGCATTCTTTATTAATTCAGCACACAACTAGGGGGATAATTTGAAAGGTAGCCCGGGATGGGTGGGGGAGGAGGGAAGGAAAAGGACACACTCCAATTTAAAACTTTAAAACTTATTGCTATGGAAATCATCTAGGGTGGAGTGAGTGGGTGGCCGAAGGCCCCCCCCACCGTGTTCTTGGGCGTCTGGGTGAGGAGGCAATGGGACTTGGGGAGGAGGGCTGCTGGTTACAGAGGGGCTGTAGCGGCGTTCTCTGCTCCTGCTGCCTTTCCTGCAGCTCAACCATACGCAGGAGCATATCACTTTGATGCTCCAGCAGCCGGAGCATCGACTCTTGCTTTCTGATTACAAGTTGACGCCACCTCTCCTCTTCAGCCCGCGTTTCAGCACGCAACTTCTCCTCTTCAGCCCGCGATTCAGCACGCCACCTCTCCTCTCGCTCATATTGGGCTTTTTTAAAATCAGTCATTGACTGCCTCCACGCATTCAGCTGTGCTCTGTCAGCGTGGGAGGCAGTCTGAAGTTCAGTAAACATTTCGTCACGCGTCCTTCGCTTCCTTCTTCGAATATTCACTAGCCTCTGCGAAGGAGTAAGATTTGCAGCTGGTGGAGAAGGGAGAGGTTGTTAAAAAAGATACATTTTAGAGAACAATGGGTAGACTCTTTCACGTTAGATTTTGCTGTTCACAACATCACACAGCACATGTGCTTTCGTTACAAGGTCGCATTTTTCCTCTTATATTGAGAGTCTCCTGGTTTGGTGTGAGAGATCACTCACGCAGTGCCAGGACACAGATTTCAGCTTGCAGGCAGCCATGGTAAGACATATAGTCTTTGGGCTTTTTTAACCTTCTTAACATGTGGGGATGGTTTCAAACAGTTCTGCCCTCATTTCCCATACCAAGCACCCGTGCCATTTAAAATGGGTTTGCAATGTAAAAGGAGGGGCTGCGATTTCAGGTTTAACATGCAGCACAAACCCAACTAACTCCCCTCC
>NW_020694836.1:10402-11617 GCF_002925995.2 Terrapene triunguis
GATAAGGAATGGATGTTGTCTGCATGCCAGCAAACACCGGGACCATACGCTGCCATGCTTTGTTATGCAATGATTCCAGACTACGTGCTACTGGCCTGGCGTGGTAAAGTGTCCTACCATGGCGGACGGGATAAGGCAGCCCTCCCCAGAAACCTTTTGCAAAGGCTTTGGGATTACATGAAGGAGAGCTTTCTAGAGATGTCCCTGGAGGATTTCCGCTCCATCCCCATACACGTTAACAGACTTTTCCAGTAGCTGTACTGGCCGCGATTGCCAGGGCAAATTAATCATTAATCATTAAACACGCTTGTTTTTAAACCATGTGTAATATTTACAAAGGTACACTCACCAGAGGTCCCCTGTGTGCCCTCAGGGTCTTGGGTCAGTTCGGGGGTTACTGTTTCCAGGTCCAGGGTGACAAACATATCCTGGCTGTTGGGGTAACTGGTTTCTCCGCTTCCTTGCTGCTGTGAGCTATCTATGTTCTCTCCATCCTCATCTTCCTCGTCCGCCGAACCCGCTTCCCCGTTTGCAGAGAGGGACTCATAGAACACGCTTGGGCTAGTGGTGGCTGCACCCCCTAGAATGGCATGCAGCTCCGCGTAGTAGCGGCATGTTTGCGGCTCTGCCCCGGACCTTCCGTTTGCGTCTCTGACTTTGTGGTAGGCTTGCCTTAGCTCCTTAATTTTCACGCGGCACTGCCGCGCGTCCCTGTTATGGCCTCTGTCCTTCATGGCCTTGGAGATCTTTTCTAATGTTTTGCCGTTTCTTTTACTGTTTCGGAGTTCGGCGAGCACTGCTTCATCTCCCCAGATGGCGATCAGATCCTGTACCTCCCATTCGGTCCAGGCTGGAGCTCTTCTGCGATCCTGGGACTGGGACTGGGACTCCATCATGGTTACCTGTGCTGATGGGCTCTGCATGGTCACCTGTGCTCTCCACGCTGAGCAAACAGGAAATGAAATTCAAACGTTCGCGGGGCTTTTCCTGTCTACCTGGCCAGTGCATCTGAGATGAGAGTGCTGTCCAGAGCGGTCACAATGAAGCACTGTGGGATAGCTCCCGGAGGCCAGTAATGTCGAATTCCGTCCACACTAACCCAATTCCGACCCCCTAAGGCCGATTTTATCGCTAATCCCCTTGTCGAGGTGGTGTTAGGAAACCGGTTTAAAGGGCCCTTTAAGTCGACAGAAAGGGCTTCGTAGTGTAAACGTG
>NW_020694837.1:0-1439 GCF_002925995.2 Terrapene triunguis
CGCACACCACCGAATTACTGTGTTTAAGTTAATGGGGTAGTGTGGCCGCACACCACCGAATTAATGTGGTTTAAAACCGAATTAAGGTGCTTAGTGTGGCCGCGCACAATCGAATTTATACAACCTGTTTCCCAAATTCGAATTATCTAAATTCGGATTAATCCTGTAGTGTAGACATACCCCTAGTGTAGACCAGGCCTGAGTGGGAGAAAGCTACAGGGGAGGGAGGTGTCTAGCTGGGCTGTTCCCCCGGGAGTGCGGAGGGAGGGAGGTGTTACAGGCTGGTACCCGGGGGCGGGGGAATACAGTGACGGTGTCTGTCTCCATCTCGCTCTGTCCCCACCCAGGGGCCCGTGTTGTACCTGGACGTCCTGAGCAGAGTCTTCCCGGAGGCCCTGAGCCCGCGCGGCACTGCCCACTTCTCCTGGGCCCGGGGCTGCTCCCTGCCGGCCGCAGCCTGGCCGCTGCCCACCCTGTACTGCACTCCGGAGGAGGCGGGCACGGTGCCCTCGCGCGCCGCGGCCCTGTATGTGCAGCTGTTGTTTGCCCTGCGGGAGCGGGAGCTGCGGGCGCTGGAGGCCGGGCTGGTCTCGGAGCTGTACGATGCCCTGGGCGTGCTGCGCGCCGGCTGGGAGGGCCTGGCGCAGGACCTGGCCTTGGGGAGGCTGAGTGCCCGGCTGGAGCTGCCTGAGGGGACCCGGCGCCGGCTGGAGCAGCTGCTGGCTCCCGATGCAGCGCGGGCGGCGGAGCTGAGGGCAGAGTGCGCCAGGGGCTGGGACGTCGTCGCCCGGCGCCTGTGGCCGCGGCTCCAGGTGGTGGTGGCGGCAGAGCCCAGTGGCGAGCAGCTCTACGGGGAGGCCCTGCGGGAGTCGGAGTGCCAGGGCCTCCCCTTCTACTGCCCCTTCTACGGCGCCGCAGGAGGTAAAGGGGCATCGGCCGGGCCAGGCAGGGGCAGGTCAGCGCCGTGTGCAGGCAGCAGCCCCGTAAGCAGAGCCCAGTGGGGGGGTGCAGTGAGCCCGAGCCCTGCGTAGCAATGTGGGGGCCAGCGCTGGCTGTGAGGGTGTTTCCAGCCCCCCGCCCCCGAGGCAGCAGCAACTCTATGCTGCACAAGGGGGCTGCTATGGGTCTGTCTGCGGGGGCCGGGGGGCCGGGGGCTCTCCCTGCTGACTGACCCAGTGTCCCCCACCAGCTCTGCTCGGGGTGAACCTGTGGCCGGAGCAGCCCGATTCCCGCTACCTGCTGTGCCCAGACTGGGCTTTCTGCGAGTTCCTGCCGGCGGGGCCGGGCGCTGAGGGGCCCCCGGGGACCGTGCTGCTGGCGGACGTGCAGCAGGGCCCGGAGTACGAGCTGGTGCTGACGGCCCAGGCTGGATTGTCCAGGTGCCCCCTTTCCTGCCACCCCCACACGCCCTGCGTGCCCCGCGCCGGGCCCCTCTGCTC
>NW_020694837.1:1449-8279 GCF_002925995.2 Terrapene triunguis
GGGGCTCCCCTCCCCAGTGCTTTGAGGGCGGGGGTGGGGCTGTTCTGGCCAGAGAGTCTGAGGCCATGGCACTGCCCCCTGCTGGCAGAGGTGGAGTCACCTGATTCCCACCCTCACCCCCTGCCCTTGGCTCCCCAGGCTGAGCCAGACCCTGAGCGTGCGTGGGGAAGGCGTCACCGAGGAGCGTTTCTACCGGAGCCTGCGCCGCGCCGTGGCCATGTGGCCGGGAGCCCGGCTGGTCGATTACATCTGTGCAGAGAGCAGCCTTCTGGGTAAGTGTCGCTCCCGGTACCCAGCCCCATGCTGGCATGGCCGGGCCAGTCCTGGCCAAGGGCCCTGTACGCATCCTAGGACTCCTGGCTTGAGACGGCCTGGCCCCCCTCTGCCCCATTGGCTCTGCCTCCGGGGCTGCTGTTCCTTTCAGCACCCCTGGGTTTGCCTGACCTTGACTGTGCTCAGGCCCGGCTGGCCGTGCCCCCAGCCTGGCTCAGCTGGGCCTGGTTGCGGGGGTGTCACGGAGTCCCCGGGCGATGCTCTGGAACTGCTTCCCACAAAGCCAGTCAGGACTCTGGGGAGCCTCCTCTCTCTCGGAGCAGACTGTCTTCAGGGCAAGAAGCTCACACGGCTTCCACCTCCTGGGTCTGACCTTGGAGCATTCAGCATCCTCTGCACTTCCCACAGCGAGTCCGCCCTGGCGGGGTCCCGGGGAAGCCAGAGGGCCCTGCACCCCCACTTCGAGTCAGACGTGATTCTTAGCCAGCCAGTAAAACAGAGGTTTATTAGATGACAGGAACAGGGTCTAAAACAGAGCTTGTCGGTCCAGCAAACGGGACCCCTCGGCCGGGTCCATTCTGGAGCCCAGTGAGCCAGACAACCCCGTCTCCCTCACTCCCCGTCCCCAGCCAGCTCCAAACTGCAATCCCCTCCAGCCCCTCCTTTCTGGCCTTTGTCTCTTTCCCGGGCCAGGAGGTCACCTGATCTCTTTGTTCACCTTTAGCTATCCCCTGGCAGGGGGGAAGGGCTCCGGCCATTTGTTGCTAGGAGACTTAAGAAATGCATAGGGGAAACTGAGGCACCTACACAGTATTCAGAGGAAACATTAAGACCGGTCCCACTTCGTCACGGGGGCTGGTGAGACGGCGGGGCAGGAGGGGGCCGAGCTGCCCGGGGCTGTGCCTGACACTAGCCTTGGTGTTGTGGAGTGGCCCGGCTAGGCTGGGTGAAGCCCATTGGATCCCCACGTGCGGTCCAGATCCCAGTGCTCCGCTGAGGAGGGAGCGGCTTGATGACAAGATGACAGCGGCTCTGTGCCTGTCGAGCCAGGTGCTGCCCCAGGGTGGTCTGGGTCCCTGCCCTGCCACAGGGTTTTTCCACCCTCAGCTCCCAGCGTGGGGTGTCTCTCCTGCCCTTCCAGCTGGGTGGGTTAACGTGGGTCCGTGCTGCCCCCCAGGTGCCTCCTCCGGGGTCTGCGCCCCCCATTACCAGGTGTTCGTGGAGCTGCGGGGCGTGCGTGATCTGTCGGAGGTGCAGCGCTATAAGGTGAGCGGCTTGGGGAAGCAGCGGCACGGGGCAGGGCTGGGCAGGGGCAGTTGGTGCCATGGGCAGGTGGGTGTCCCCCTGCCCCTGGAAGGCTTGGTGGGTGGAGCCCTTCCTCCTCCAGCCTGCAGGAGGGAGCGATCCTGCCAGCTCGGGGCTGCTCCCAGCACGGGGCTCTGGCCCCAAAAGCGCCGCACAGGTGCCCCCGCCTGGCCTGGGGTTTTCCCCCGGGGAGGTCTGTGCTGCCATGGCTGGGGTTGGCCACTAGGTGGCAGCACTCTGATCAGGTGCCCAGGTCGGCTGGCTGCAGAGCCGGACCTGGACGTGGAGCAGTTCCAGCTGCGCTGCTGGGGACAGGGCCTCGGCTCCTTGTGTGCTCCCGGGCTGGGAGCGCACAAGGGTTCACACAGCAATGTTGGGGGCAGAGAGGGGCACCATCACCCTCACGGCGCAAGGGGGCACTTGGTACAGCAGAAGAGCCAGACGCTTGGCCAGTGGAACTCCTCGCCACAAGGTCTGACCGAGGCTGGGAGCAGAGCTGGATTCCAAAGGGGCCTGGATGTTGCCAGGGGTAACGAGACCCTCCAGATGCAAATGAGAGGAGAAGACATGGATGGGGGAGAGCCCCTCCTGCTAACAGTGTCCCGGCACTGCAGGGCATCTGGCACCTTCCCCCGGCCGCAGCTGGGACCGGCCACTGTGGGCAGAGGAGCCTGGGGTTGCCGGGCCCAGCCAGGCCAGGCTGGCGACCTGTGGGGTTAGAAGGAGCTTTGGGGCACGTGTGAGGTGGAGGGTCTGACGCGAACCTTGGCTCCCGGGGCCTGAGCTCAGCTGCACCCCTCTCTCTTCCTGCAGCTGGATCAGTGTCTCCAGGAGGATTTTCCGGTCTACAAAACCTTCCGCTTAAAGGGCAGCATTGGGCCGGTGCGGCTGCACCTGGTGGCGGCCGGGGCCTTCAGGGAGCTGCGGGATGCTGTGGGCTCCCCGGGCCCCATGGCCAGAGTCCTGAGGGAGAAGCGCCTGCTGCACTTCATCCAGAGCAGAGTCGTCTCATGAGGCCGGCCAGCCCTGCGGTGCCGTTGGCCCAGCGTGCCCTCGCTTGGGCTCTGCTTGTGCTGCTGCTCGCAGGGGGGCAGGGAGGGTCCCTGGTGTGGGGCAGGAGGCTGGGGAGGTCCCGTGGGGCGGCTCCCTGTCTGGTAGAGGCTGCCCGCAGAGCTGGTGGGAGGCACGCACAGCGTTTCATGGTGCTACCGCAGGCGGGGGGGCCCTGTTGGCGCGCTGCATCCTGCGTGGCCTCCCCGTCACAGAGCACGCTGTGGGGAGCCGCAGACCCCCGCCTGCAGCCCAAGGGCACGGGGCAGAGTGGAGAAGTTGCCTGATCCCGCCCCTGAGACCTGCCAGCTCCCTGCGTTCGGGGCCCGACCTGCTGGCGATGCTGCGCCAAGCATGGCCCTGTCGGGGAGCGGCTTGTCCACCAGATGGCGCCAGCGTCAAGTTCACCGCCCAGCTTGGCGCCAGGTGCTGGCTGTTTGGAGACCCAGCCCCCGGCGTGGGGAGAAGCAGGGCTGGCTGCCCTGTGCCCCCAGGTGGGGAAGGAGGTTTGCCCGGGGCAGGGGGTTGAAGAGGTTGAGGCGGCTGGTGAGATCAGGGCTGATCGCTAAAGGGCAGCAGCTGCCCCTTCCCCATAGTCTCCACTGCTGGCAGCGGGGCAGTGCAGGGCTGGTCTCCCCATGGCACAGCTTGGGGGCTGCGGCTCAGAGAGGCCCGGAGCCTCTGGGGCAGAGCCAGGAATCGAACCCCGGCTAATGCTCCCACCATTGCACCCTACTTCCTCCGTCAGCGGGGCTTGCTCCTGCTCCCCCCCCCCCCCCCCGGCAGCACGAGGGCTGGCTGGCTGCAGAGGAAGCTGCCCCCCCGGCTGGAATTTCTCCTCTCCCGCGGCTTCGTGACTGTGATCCTTCCTGACACATTTATTACCAGGCGTTCTGCTTGTGCCTTTTGCCCCAGGCTCCGCCTCTGCAGCACCCTTGGAATGCAGCCACCTCTGGGGTGGAAGGTGGTGGCTGCAGAAGGGAAGCCAAAGACATGGGGGAACCACCCCTGGATCCTGGGGCCCACACAACGCTGACAGGCCCTTGGTTTGCAGGGCTGGGAACCAAATCGCTCTGCTCCGTGGAGCTGAGCTGGGGCTGCTGGGAGCTGCAGGGCAGGTACGGATGTCGCACCTGGTGCTTACTAACCTGCCCCCTGGCTGTAAGCTCCCAGCTATGGTGTCCTACATTGTGCCAGCAGCCTGGGTCACGGCGCGTCGGATCTGCTCCTGCGCTTGTGCGGCCCTGCAAGGCAGGGGCTGGGGCTGGCGCTTGGGAGGCTCTGCAGCACGTGCCCTCCGGTTTATGAAACAATGGGCTTGGGGGGGGGGGGGGGGCTGCTTTTAATGTTTCAAAAAGCAAAATAAAGACGGATTATCTCTGAACATAACCACCGGGCCGTGCGCTGTGATTGGGGCTTTAATCCCCATTAAGAGATTTCTAGCTCGAAGGCTTGATTAACGAGTTCCCCTTGTATCTGTTACGAGGCAGCCGCCCCATGAATAGTTCACCAATTCGGCATCTGTCGAGGGGACCCTGGGACCGTCTGGCTGCCTTGGAGATCCCAGCACAGCGGGCACAGGAGCCGGCTCTTCCCAACAGCTTGTGACGGTTTTATTCTGAAGGCAACTGAGCTGTGATGCGTAGGACGCCTGCTGGGCAGACAGCTGGGCCTGGGGTCGGGAAAGCAAAGCCCCTGGCAGGAGGTCTTGCCTTAGGAAGACACAAAAAGCAGCCCCCAGCGTGGGACTGAAATTGCTCATCAGCCATAGAAAATACGCTGGCAAAAGGCCCTTGTCCAGCCTTGCCCCCCCGCCCCGGCCATGCTGGGTGAAAAGTTTCAACCAACGTTCTGGTTGCAAGTGGAGAAAAAACGTTGGTGGGCTGGGGCAGGGAGAGGGGCCTGGAGCTCTGCTGGGAGCCGGCACGCCTGGCCTCGCGCCAGTGGCTCCTGCTCTGCAAAGCGCATGGTGCAGGCGGCTGGTGAAAGCCCCCTGGCTGGATTCTGGGGGGCAGCTGGCTCCGTACAGCACCCCGTCAGGGCCTGCTGCGTGCCCAGCCATCAGCCAGTGAGTTAATGGGCCCGTTCCCTCCTGCAGGCTCCGTTCAAATCCCCCTTCTGCAACCCCCCCCCCCCCCCCCGGCTGCATTAGGGGCAGCCGGCCTCTGCAGTACCTGGTGCTGAGCGATGCTTCGCCATGGTCAGAGTACGCCTGGCCTGCTCCAAAGCACTCGCTGGTCCAGGGCCCCCGCCTGCTCCCTGGGCGGCTCAGGGCAGTTTGAGATTAACTCTGCAGGGACAGGCCCTGACCGCACAGTAACCCGGGCGGCAGGGGGGAGCAGCCCGAGTGATTTCAGCCCTGGCTTGGCTTGCAGGAATTCCGTCTGGTCCTCGGTGCCTGGTGGGAGCTGCGGGGCCTTGCCGCCGCTGGATTGTTTCCTGCTGTGCGGGCAGCAACCGGGGAGACCAGGGTGAGCCCTAGACAGGAGAGAGATATACACATGGACGCAGCCTTCCCAGAGGCGCACTGAGCTGTTCCCCATCCCGTTCTTGTCCCTGTCCCGATGCCCTGTGCTGGTGAGCGTCCCGCGGCGCTGCCGTCCCTGGGGCCCATCCCTGCGTTCTCTAGGCTGGAGCCCGCAGGCTGCTCGCTTTCTTTTCTTTTCCTTGTTGCCACCTGCTCCGGTGCCAGGGTGGAAGCCGGGTTAGTCACTGCTATCGAACGGGAACGTCTGTGTGTCTGAGTGGACGTGGCCAGTGCAGCCCGGGGCATTGCACACACGGGGTCAGGGACCTTTCCTGCCTGCAGTTTGGGGCCCCTCACATCCCGCACTGCAGGGAAGCGGCAGGGGGTCCGTCCCTCACAAGGGCCCACACCAGTGGACGAATTCATTTCCTCCCCTTAGCGCCCCTCTGTGTGCGATGAAGCCCAGCCCGTTCGCTCTGCCTAGCCGACTGCGGGCTCCCGGGGCCGGGCTGCCAGGTACAGTGGGGCTTTGCATGGAGCTTATCTCCTTACGCCTCCCTCCCTGGAATCAACGGAGACTGGCGGATTGCAGCAGGCCCAGTGCTGGGGCGGCTCTAAGCGCTCACATGGGGTGATTAGCTGCTGCTGCCAGGCACGGAGGCTGCTGCTAGGAACACCTCAGCCTGCTGGCCTGAAATGACCACTGGCTGCTTTGCAAACCTGAATGAGTTGGGTTCTTTGTGTTCAGGGCCGCCCAGAGGGGGGGCAAGTGGGGCAATTTGCCCTGGGCCCTGCAGGGGCCCCGCGAGCCCTGGCCTGGTGGCGGTCCAGGTCTTCAGCGGCATTTCGGTGGCGGGTCCTTCAGTGCTGCCTAAGGCCTGGTCTACACTAGGACTTTAATTCGGATTTAGCTGCCTTAATCCGAATTAACCCTTCACCCGTCCACACTACAGAGCCAGTTAATTCGAATTAAAGGGCCCTTTAAATCGATTTCTGTACTCCACCTCGACGAACGGAGTAGAGCCTAAATCGATTTTGTTAATTCGAATTAGGGTTAGTGTGGCCGCACACCACCGAATTACTGTGTTTAAGTTAATGGGGTAGTGTGGCCGCACACCACCGAATTAATGTGGTTTAAAACCGAATTAAGGTGCTTAGTGTGGCCGCGCACAATCGAATTTATACAACCTGTTTCCCAAATTCGAATTATCTAAATTCGGATTAATCCTGTAGTGTAGACATACCCCTAGTGTAGACCAGGCCTGAGTGGGAGAAAGCTACAGGGGAGGGAGGTGTCTAGCTGGGCTGTTCCCCCGGGAGTGCGGAGGGAGGGAGGTGTTACAGGCTGGTACCCGGGGGCGGGGGAATACAGTGACGGTGTCTGTCTCCATCTCGCTCTGTCCCCACCCAGGGGCCCGTGTTGTACCTGGACGTCCTGAGCAGAGTCTTCCCGGAGGCCCTGAGCCCGCGCGGCACTGCCCACTTCTCCTGGGCCCGGGGCTGCTCCCTGCCGGCCGCAGCCTGGCCGCTGCCCACCCTGTACTGCACTCCGGAGGAGGCGGGCACGGTGCCCTCGCGCGCCGCGGCCCTGTATGTGCAGCTGTTGTTTGCCCTGCGGGAGCGGGAGCTGCGGGCGCTGGAGGCCGGGCTGGTCTCGGAGCTGTACGATGCCCTGGGCGTGCTGCGCGCCGGCTGGGAGGGCCTGGCGCAGGACCTGGCCTTGGGGAGGCTGAGT
>NW_020694838.1:0-4369 GCF_002925995.2 Terrapene triunguis
CATGGATCACGCTGCGACCATCGCTGCACTTGTGGCCGTTCTCAACACCTCGCAGCTTATCATACACCTTTCCCTGAGGCAGATGCAGAGAAATCGGGCGAGGAGGCTACGGCACCGCCGTGAGAGCCTGAAGTCGGAGAGTGGCACAGAGCTGTCAGAAACCACGAGCCCCAGCGCCCAGGACATCACGGTGGCAATGGGGCATGTGGATTTTGTTGAACGGCGATTCTGGGCCCGGGAAACAAGCACGGACTGGTGGGACCGTATAGTGCTTCAGGTCTGGGATGAATCCCAGTGGCTGCGAAACTTTCGCATGCGGAAGGGGACTTTCCTTGAACTTTGTGAGTTGCTGTCCCCTGCCCTGAAGCGCAAGGACACCCGCATGCGAGCAGCCCTCACTGTCCAGAAGCGAGTGGCCATAGCCCTCTGGAAGCTTGCAACGCCGGACAGCTACCGGTCAGTCGCGAACCACTTTGGTGTGGGCAAATCTACCGTGGGGGTTGTTGTCATGCAAGTAGCCAAGGCAATCGTGAAGGTACTGCTCCCAAAGGTAGTGACCCTGGGAAACGCGCAGGTCATCATAGATGGCTTTGCCGCGATGGGATTTCCAAACTGCGGAGGGGCTATCGATGGGACTCACATCCCTATCCTGGGACCGGACCACCAGGCCAGCCAGTACATCAATAGAAAGGGCTACTTTTCAATGGTGCTGCAAGCACTGGTGGACCATCGGGGACGGTTTACAAACATCTACGTCGGATGGCCGGGCAAGGTTCATGACGCTCGTGTGTTCAGGAACTCTGGTCTGTTTAGACGGCTGCAGGAAGGTATTTACTTCCCAGACCACAAAATAACTCTTGGGGATGTGGAGATGCCTACAGTCATCCTCGGGGACCCAGCCTACCCGCTAATGCCCTGGCTCATGAAGCCCTATACTGGCGCCCTGGACACAGAAAAAGAACTGTTCAACTACCGTCTCAGCAAGTGCAGAATGGTGGTGGAGTGTGCTTTTGGCCGTCTCAAAGGGAGATGGAGAAGCTTACTCACTCGCTGTGATCTCAGTGAAACCAATATCCCCATCGTTATTGCAGCTTGCTGTGTGCTCCACAATCTATGTGAGAGCAAGGGGGAGACCTTTATGGCGGGGTGGGAGCTAGAGGCAAATAGCCTGGCTGCTGATTACGTCCAGCCAGACAGCCGGGCCATTAGAAGATCCCAGCGGGACGCCCTGTGCATCCGGGAGGCTTTGAAAGCTAGGTTCCTGAGTGAGCAGGGCAACCAGTGACTTTTCAGTTTGTGGACAGAGAAGCTGAACCTGCCCCCGTTTCTTTACCCAGTTCATTTTGACTATCCTGTCCAGTTACATACCCCCTTCACCCCCTTCCCCTTCCCAAAAAATAAAATCATTTCGATTTTGTTAATGAACAGCGTTGTCTGTATTGCTGTTTTCGCGGGAATATTTTAAACCGGGGACGCAGACTGTGGCGGGGGGCGGGTTCAGTGTTCTGATGCAAATGATGCTTCTAAACTCCCGGAATGACAGGCTCCGCACTGGTGGACTGGTTATTTCAATGGAGAACATGAAAAACACCTCCCAGACTGACCAGGGTAACCAGTGACTGCACTGTGTATGTGTCCTGATGCTGGACCTGACACCGCCTCTGTACCCTGCTAAAGGTCACTGTCCTGTCCAATTACCAAGCCCCTTTCCCCCCTCCAGACAGACTCTCCCTCAAAAGAACCTGACTGAAACAGTAATGGAGAGAAACAAACATTTTATTGCGAACCAGACATGAAACGTGGGGTGTGAAACTTGGACGGGGGCTTCTGTGAGGTGGGTGGGAAAGGACTTATGAAATTTTGGGGAATGTCAGCCTTCTAGTGCTAGAGCAGTCTGCAGGGGTTGACTGAAAGTTTTAACGGCCCTTGCCGCCCCTCCTTCTTTGGAGTTTGGGTGAGGGTGGTGTGGGACTCGGTGGCGGGTGAGGGCGGTTACAGATAGACTGCAGCGGGGCTCTGTCCTCCTGCCTCCGGTCTTGCAGAACATCCACAAGGCGCCGGAGCGTGTCCGTTTGCTCCCTCATTAGTCCAAGCAGCTTTTCAGTAGCCTGTTGGTCCTCCTGACGCCACCTCTCCTCCCGTTCCATGACTGCTCGGTGCATTTGTGACAAGTTCTCCCTCCACTGTGTCTGCTGGGCTGCCTGGGCTCGGGAGCAGCCCATTAGTTCTGAGAACATGTCTTCACGCGTCTTCTTCTTCCTACGCCTAATCTGCGCTAGCCTCTGGGAGTGTGCTGACAGGCTGGGTTGGGAGACAGTCGCAGATGTGTCTGTGTGAATTGTAAAAAGGGAGTGAATTCCTGAGACAGATAAATGAAATTGTATACAAAGAACCTAGTCTTTCTCTGTGAACAAGACCATGCACTGCACCTCTCACATGCGCACTCAGGACAAGGTCGAATTTTCGGCCGTCGCCTTCAGTGCCTGTGGACTTGCGGAGGTCTTGGACTGTTCAGAGAACTGTGTCTGGAGACCTGAACTTCTGGAGCGGGCAATAATGGTAAGCCGCAGACTTGGGGCTGCTTAAAACTCCAGCAGTAGCACTGGCCTCCTTTCACATTGAAAGCAATGCCAGTCTCTGCTGCCAGCAATCAGGACAGCATCAACTCTGCCCCTGTCCCACCCCCTCGCGGCTGTCCCAGGGAAAGATCCCTGTATGCTGCCCCTCTCCCTCCACCGCGTGGCTGTAAAGCAGTCCCAATACTAACATTCCCCTCCCTAATTCAAAGCAGGGCGTCATGAGCGACATCACCCTCCTGAGGATCCCGGACACCCAGAGAGAACGCATGCTGCGGGAAAGCATGCAGAAACCGGGGCCGTATGCCGCCATGCTATGTCGGGCCATGATCCCGGAGTACTTGATTGTGGCGTGGAGGGGGCATGTCTGCTACCACGGAGGGCCCACTAAGATCGCCCTACCCCGGAACCTGATCAACAGGCTTGAGCTCTACCTCCACGAGACCTACGAGGAGTTCTCCTACGAGGATTTCTCGTCGATCCCCGGCCACATTGACCGGATTTTCGCGTAGGTGCACTGGGACTATGGAGTGGAGCGTCTTGGGCCTGGGAATCATGGAGTAACGGACATTGTGAACATTTTTTAAAACACTTGGGACTAAATTGAGAAGAGCCTAAGACAGAGAAATCATGAAAACCCATTTGTTACCTTTGTAAATATTCCTGTTTTGTACCTGATTATTTTTTTACTAGTTTACAGCACTTTTATAAATATACTTTGTAAATAGTATAAATATTACCGTTCTGTTTTAAATAAATGTTTACATGTTTACAGCACTTACTGCTTGATCCTTCCCCTGATTCTGTGTCCGGGGTAAGGGATGGGGACGGTTGGTACGGGATCTCGGTAAGGGTGATGAAGAGCTCCTGGCTGTCGGGGAAATCAGCGGTGCCAGCGCTGTCGACTGCCTCGTCCTCCTCATCTCCTTCTTCATCTTCCCCGTCCGCTGTCATGTCCGACGAGGAACCGGCCGCGGACATGATCCCATCCTCGGAGTCCACGGTCAGGGGTGGGGTAGTGGTGGCGGCCGCTCCCAGGATGGAATGCAGTGCCTCGTAGAAACGGGATGTGTGGGGCTGGGATCCGGAGAGTCCGTTAGCCTCTTTGGTTTTTTGGTAGCCTTGTCTCAGCTCCTTGATTTTCACGCGGCACTGCGTTGCATCCCGGCTGTAGCCTCTCTCTGCCATGGCTTTGGAGATCTTCTCGTAGATCTTAGCATTCCTTCTTTTGGAGCGCAGCTCTGAAAGCACGGACTCATCGCCCCACACTGCGATGAGATCCAAGACTTCCCGATCAGTCCATGCTGGGGCCCTCTTTCTATTAGATTGCACGGCCATCTCTGCTGGAGAGCTCTGCATAGTTGCCACTGCTGCTGAGCTCCCCTCGATGTCCAAAGAGGAACTGAGATTCAAACTGCCCAGACAGGAAAATGAAAATGAATTCAAATTTTCCCGGGGGTGTGGCTGGTCAGAGCATCCGAGCTCGGACTGCTGTCCAGAGCGTCAACAGAGTGGTGCACTGTGGGATAGCTCCCGGAGCTATTACCGTCGATTTCCATCCACACCTAGCCTAATTCGATATGGCCATGTCGAATTTAGCGCTAATCCTCTCGTTGGGGAGGATTACAGAAATCGATTTAAAGAGAGCTTTATGTCGAACTAAATGGCTTCCTGGTGTGGACGGGTGCAGGGTTAATTCGATATAACGGCGCTAAAGTCGACATAAAAGCCTAGTGTAGACCAGGCCTAAGCCTTTTACAGATTGTTGCTTTGTGAAATACCTGACTAGCATG
>NW_020694839.1:0-2461 GCF_002925995.2 Terrapene triunguis
TAGCTTGATGTAAGTGAGAAACTGTTTTAGGCAAAGATGTAACTTGCTAGAATTAAGTTTTTGGTGCTAGAAAGTGCGTTTTGTTTGTTTGTAACCATACCTGTCTCTGTTCCTCTTGCTTAGTATCATGTAAATCTCTGTTCTTGGTTATTTCTACTAACTTTTAGTTTTACTACAAACCATCTCAGTGCTGTTGCATTGAAGTGTAGAGTGAGTCCTCAGCTAACCCAGCAAGTTCATGTGTACACTGTCTCTTTGAGGCAGCAAACTTGGTAATTTCTGTGAGTGTCCATTGAGAGAGAGAAAGAGAGAGATTCAGGACACTTTAAAGAAATGTCTGTGGTGAACTTTGGAACTGGGGTTCACTGATGGTTACCTGCAAGGAAAGATTAAGACTGGCAGAGTGTCTGAAATTGCAAAAAATAAAAATCTAAGTTAACACAGATGTGTGAGCAATCATGCTGAACAATGTTGTTTCACGCATGATTTCATGTACATTATACCATGTGGCCAGGAGTGATGCTAATGTTAAACTTAAAAAGGTTCCTTGTGTCTAAGATGTTCTATCCAGTTGCACAGATATTTTCACTGTTATTTCTCTGGAACGACATGTAAACATTCATGAGACAATGGAGCTTTCTGAGGAAAGTTTATGGTTCAGTTTATGACATTTCCAGATTGTTTGAACATCTGCCAACATTAAAGCTTGGGGCTGATGTAAGAGTCAAGTCGGTTTCAGACCCACTGCCACTGACCAGGCTGGGATCCCAGATTGCAGTGTGGAAGCATAACAGATAAGGAGGTTAGGATCTTGTCCAGATTCCACTCGGTACCAGGTTAAAATTAATTCATTCTACTGCTCCTGGTAAGGTTTGAAGTTTGTAATGGCTTTGCAGTTGATACTGACTGTGTCTCCTGGAGACACTGACATGGATTCTGGAGTCTGAGTCATCACAATGTCCTTGCTGGAATCTGAATTTATAAATCAAATATTAGTTCATACGAATGGGATCATGCCTCTAAATAGCATTTTACTTTTGTAAATATTCCCATGTGCTTCTTTACCTAATGACTATAGCCTGTCATCCACCTATGATGCTGATGTTCAGTTTGAGAATGCTCTTTCATTCGCCCATTTTGGAGCTGATCCAGAATGGACAGAGGTCAATGGAAAGACTCCCACTGACTTCCATGGGTTTTTTATCAGGCCCTTATTTCTTTAAAATGTTCTTTCTCTCTGTTTTGCAGTTTTCCATGAGACAAAGTTAATCAGAAATTAGTGCAACTGTCAGGAATATTTAGGATTTGATAGACTTTTTGTCTGAAAATTTTATTTTTCTTTAAAGGCCAATTATACTTTTAATTCACCTAGTCCCATGTTGGTTCAATTCTTATCCTGGATCCAGAGCTCTAGCAGCCAGATGAACTGAGCTGATGGGTAGAGCCCTGCAAATCTGCAGATATCCATGGACCATTTTTGCAGCTCGCGGATCAGATGCGGATACAAATTTTATATCTGTGCTGGGCAGTACCAATGAGATTATATTGATAGGTCTGACCTCTCCCGGGATGATCTCTCAAACCCAGAGAGTGAAATGCAACATTTATAACAGCTCAGAGCAGGAGAGAAAGATCAGACAGTTGGGAATATGCAAAGCATCTTGTCTCACTAGTTCTGACAAAGACTTGTCTGTTAGACATATCGGGACCGATTCTACGTTGTCAAGATACATTATGGTTGCAGCTTAATTTCTATTTAAAGCTGTATTTTGTATCCTCTCTAAAATCTACAAAAGAAATCAGATTGGTCTGAAAGCTGATCGGTGAGGTCAGTGGTTGGGGTAGACCTTGTAGAGAAAATGTGAATTCCTTTGATCTGCGAATTGCTGAGAATACAGCACCATTCAAAACGAGCTGGTTTAAAGTTGCATAAATGCTTTAATGGGTGAAATAGGAAAGTTCAACCCTATAGATGTGGGGACAAGAGCCTCTGTTACAGTGATATTTATCAGGGCTGAATGGAAATAAGTGTTGTAGGTGTGTTGTTGTTGCTGGGATGCTGGTTAGAATAACTGTTATACTAGAGATCACTTCACAGCAATGAGAGAAATGGTGTGATCTCGTTGTGACAGAAACTGTATTGGGGGAGTGGGGATTCAAGCAGGGTAAACCGCAGTCAGCCAGGTTTGAAGTCTGAGTAGCTCAATCATTGTCATCCCTGCAGATCCTCATCTAGATATCGGCACTGGTGTAGCTACAATGATTCTTGGCCACTGATTGTTAAATCAATTGCTGCCACATTCTCTCTAGCAGCTCCTAGCTGTGATTTATTTGTAATACATCGTATTAAAAAGTGGCTTACTTTTCTAGGTGCTGTATACACATTATGAAACGTCAGTCCAGGTTCCAAAGACACAAGCCAAGTTTAAGACAGGAGGCAACAGGAGCGTACACTAAACAG
>NW_020694840.1:0-3792 GCF_002925995.2 Terrapene triunguis
TATTCCATCTGTGTGTGGGATGTTTGTGTAGAGAGCCTCCACATCCATGGTGGCTAGGATGGTGTTTTCTGGGAGATCACCAATGCATTGTAGTTTTCTCAGGAAATCAGTGGTGTCACGGAGATAGCTGGGAGTGCTGGTGGCATAGGGTCTGAGCAGAGAGTCCACATATCCGGATAGTCCTTCAAGTGAGAGTGCCAATTCCAGAGATGATGGGGCGTCCAGGATTTCCAGGTTTGTGGATCTTGGGTAGTAGATAGAATAACCCCAGTCGGGGCTCTAAGGGTATGTTGATTTGTTCCTGTGTTAGTGTAGGGAGTGTCCTGAGTAGATGGTGCAGTTTCTTAGTATATTCCTCAGTGTGATCTGAGGAAAGTGGCCTGTAGAATTTGGTATTGGTATTGACTACCAGAAGGAGGCTGCCAGACAACTCTCCACTGTGTAATAACAGAGCATCCGAAGAAGTGGGTTGTAGCCCACGAAAGCTTATGCTCTAATAAATTTGTTAGTCTCTAAGGTGCCACAAGTACTCCTGTTATTTTTGCGGATACAGACTAACACGGCTGTTACTCTGAGAGCTAATTTTGACTCCATTAGGAGTCTTTTTCCATGCTGCAGAACTGAAATTGCTGATTCCTAGGTCTAAGCATTAGCCCTAATTTGGGCAAGTGGTTCTGGGTGTGCCAGCACTGGGGCCCCCCTCCTAACAGCTGAAATCACTAAAGAGCTAAAGTTACTAAAGAGCTGAAATCAGTGTTAAGTTGGGGGGGCTGAAGACATATTGGTGAGCGGCTAGCAGAGAGGAGCAGCTAGTGGAGAGGCATGCAGAGGCACGGCTAGTAGGGTGGCTGGTGGAGAGGAGCGGCTGGCAGTGAAGACTGTGGCAGAACCCTGCAGAGAGGCGTGGCAATCGGCGTCGACCCAAGCAGCAGAGCATGTAAGCTGACCCCCATTCCTCCCCCAACTTCCGCCCAGGCTGGGAGGTAAACTCTGCAGATGAACTTCTGAACTCTGGGGGATGCACTGACCCAGGACAGGTATCAGAGGGGTAGCCGTGTTAGTCTGAATCTGTAAAAAGCAACAAAGAGTCCTGTGGCACCTTATAGACTAACAGATGTATTGGAGCATGAGCTTTCGTGGGTGAATACCCACTTTGTCAGACCAAGGACAGAAACTGTGGGTGGGGTGACTGTTGGGTTGCTGGGCTTAAGACCCTGAGGGGAAAAGGACACTGCCAAATTTACTTGGGGGTGGGTCTTTTGCTCATGGTTTGTGTTATGAATCCTGTTCGTGGTGTTTCCCCAACATAATGCCGCATTGTTTCCCTCCTTTATTAAAAGGCTTTTGCTACACTCAGACTCTGTGCTTGCGAGAGGGGAAGTATTGTCTCTTAGAGGCGCCCAGGGGGGTGGTGTGTAATTGTCCCAGGTCACTGGGTGGGAGCTCGAGCCGGTTTTGCATTGTGTTATTGAAACGGAACCCCTAGATACTCAATCCAGCCCTTGTTGCTGCCAACTCAGAGGGGCAGAAGGGTTACATTTTGGGGACTCGTCTGGGATCCCTGGGTCAATACCCCTCGCAAGCACCTGTTGAGTGATCCAGAACATTGGGAAACAATTGTGTTTATATTTTGAGGAAATTACTGTTTGTATAATGGCTAATATGTCAGGTTTGTTGGGCCCCAGCTCAGTAGCCTCTAGCTCAGGGGCCGCAGCCTCGCCAGTGATTGGGCAAAAGCACTGGGGCAAACATTGGAAAAGGTTGTGCTGTCCCAGGCTACGTCAAACTCTTGTCGTAAGTTAAGGTTATTTGCTGGGGAAGAGGAGTTTGAACCCTGGTTGGAGCACACCACTGAAATGCTGCAGGAATGGGCTGCATCCGATGCAGAAAAGTGAAGATGTCTAATAGAGAGCCTTAGGGGCCCAGCATTTGATGTGATTCGCACCCTGAAGCTCATCGACCCTGGGGTCAGTGTGAAGGACTGCCTAGAGGCCCTTGATCACACCTTTGGGAGCATAGAGGGCCCTGAAGACAGCTACTGTAAGTTCCTTGATTTCCGACAGCAAAGGGGCGAGAAGGCTTCAGCCTATATACAGAGGCTGGAGAGACTGTTTCAGAGAGCTGTCATGAGGGGAGCAGTGATTGCTGAGTGGATGGATCAGACCAGACTGGTTCAAATTGTAAGAGGAACTCAGTATCAGAACCCAATTCTACTTCATCTCCGGCTAAGAGAACGACAGGAACATCCCCCAAGTTACTCCCAGCTGATAAAAGAGGTCAGAGAGGAGGAAGAAAGGCAGGCTGCCAGCGAGTTTTGGGAAGCCCAAACATCAAAGCCAGCCAGGACAACACCACTGCAAATGGCCAGTGTACTGATGGTGAGCACCAGAGAGGAACTTGACCAACAAATGCAGGCCCTGACAGAACAGATAGCTGAGCTGCAAAGCACCATTGACCGAGCTAACACTTCCAGGAATAAGAAGCCTCAGACTGTGGCGATGGAGAAGTCAGCATTTAGAGCCACTGTCCCATCCAGGCGAAGGGGAAAGGACAATTCTTCTTCTACCGATGTGGTCAGGATGGGCACAGTGCTGCCAGGTGCCGTAATGAAGAAAATCCCTCCTTAGTGTATGGAAAGCTGAGGATCAGTTGGGAGAGATCTGGTAACTGCCAGAGGGTATGGGGACGGAGACCACCCAGGCTTGCAGGATTTGAACATCCCCCCCAGAAAAAAACTGTCCAGCTGGGATCCCGGCAGGACTCATAGGGCCCCGAGCAGAGGTCACGGTGAGGATCGAAGGGGTGGAGTGTAAAGCCGTGCTTGACACTGGATCTCAAGTGACTATTATATTTCAGTCATTCTACCAACAGATGCTTAGACACCTGCCTATACAGCCACTGACTGGCCTTGGTCTGTGTGGCCTCAGTATGGATGAATACTGAACACCTCTCTCTCTCAGTGTGTTCTCACAAGCACCAGTAGCCAGGCCTGTGACAGCTCCCTGCAGCATTCCCTCAACTCACCCACACTCCTGATTACCCACAGGCAGTTGGCACCAGGATAGGGCTCACACCTGACCTTGTGACACCCTGACAGCTGACGCTGCTGGAGCAGACTCCCGTGTAGTGCAATATGCAGCCATTTGCACTGTCTGGTGCCGGAGCAGGGTCACTGCATGCACCACGGGCCTTGGCTGCAGACAAACCCAGACACCAGGTGCCTGGTACATGAGGGTGAGATGGGACAGAATCGGAGGCAGCCCTTCACCCCACAGCTCATGTGGGCAGCACCGCAATCCCTAAACACACACCGAAGAGCCAAGGGTGGCAGCTGCCCCATGTGGATGTCCCCCAGCTTGGCTCCTTCCTGCCGAGTGCAGAGTAGAGTCCCTTCATCTCCCAGAAGGGCCAAGTCCCCGAATGTAGGCCTGTGGGGAAGACCCTCCCTTTGGTGCTGGTGCCTCTCCCTCTCCTGGCTGGTCTCGCCCTGTATGGAAAGCCCACTCAGGTTCCATGAGCGAGCCATCCCCTGTGGATCCTCCTGGCTCTCCCTTCCATGCCCAGGGAAAGTGTGACCCCTCCCCCACCTCCTGGAGCACTGCCTTCCCCAACCAATGGGCCTATCTGGTCTTTCCCCTGGGCCCATGCCAACCAGGTAGGCAACAGACAGGGAAGGCTCCCCCATCCCCAAGGGGTCCCTCACCCCATGAAGAGAAAGAGCTGATATACCCAGCAGCTCCTGGCTGCCCCCATCCTAGCGCCCTCTGAGTTGTTTTGGGGGTAGGGCCATCT
>NW_020694841.1:0-3273 GCF_002925995.2 Terrapene triunguis
AGTCCCAGTGCACCTACGCGAAAATCCGGTCAATGTGGCCGGGGATCGACGAGAAATCCTCGTAGGAGAACTCCTCGTAGGTCTCGTGGAGGTAGAGCTCAAGCCTGTTGATCAGGTTCCGGGGTAGGGCGATCTTAGTGGGCCCTCCGTGGTAGCAGACATGCCCCCTCCACGCCACAATCAAGTACTCCGGGATCATGGCCCGACATAGCATGGCGGCATACGGCCCCGGTTTCTGCATGCTTTCCCGCAGCATGCGTTCTGTCTGGGTGTCCGGGATCCTCAGGAGGGTGATGTCGCTCATGACGCCCTGCTTTGAATTAGGGAGGGGAATGTTAGTATTGGGACTGCTTGACAGCCACGCGGTGGAGGGAGAGGGGCAGCATACAGGGATCTTTCCCTGGGACAGCCGCGAGGGGGTGGGACAGGGGCAGAGTTGATGCTGTCCTGATTGCTGGCAGCAGAGACTGGCATTGCTTTCAATGTGAAAGGAGGCCAGTGCTACTGCTGGAGTTTTAAGCAGCCACAAGTCTGCGGCTTACCATTATTGCCCGCTCCAGAAGTTCAGGTCTCCAGCCACAGTTCTCTGAACACTCCAAGACCTCCGCAAGTCCACAGGCACTGAAGGCGACGGCCGAAAATTCGACCTTGTCCTGAGTGCGCATGTGAGAGGTTCAGTGCATGGTCTTGTTCACAGAGAAAGACTAGGTTCTTTGTATACAATTTCATTTATCTGTCTCAGGAATTCACTCCCTTTTTACAATTCACACAGACACATCTGCGACTGTCTCCCAACCCAGCCTGTCAGCACACTCCCAGAGGCTAGCGCAGATTAGGCGGAGGAAGAAGAAGACGCGTGAAGACATGTTCTCAGAACTAATGGACTGCTCCCGAGCCCAGGCAGCCCAGCAGACACAGTGGAGGGAGAACTTGTCACAAATGCACCGAGCAGTCATGGAACGGGAGGAGAGGTGGCGTCAGGAGGACCAACAGGCTACTGAAAAGCTGCTTGGACTAATGAGGGAGCAAACGGACACGCTCCGGCGCCTTGTGGATGTTCTGCAAGACCGGAGGCAGGAGGACAGAGCCCCGCTGCAGTCTATCTGTAACCGCCCTCACCCGCCACCAAGTCCCACACCCCCCTCACCCAAAGTCCAAAGAAGGAGGGGCGGCAAGGGCCGTTAAAACTTTCAGTCAACCCCTGCAGACTGCTCTAGCACTAGAAGGCTGACATTCCCCAAAATTTCATAAGCCCTTTCCTACCCACCTCACACAAGCCCCCGTCCAAGTTTCACACCCCACGTTTCATGTCTGGTTCGCAATAAAATGTTTGTTTCTCTCCATTACTGTTTCAGTCAGGTTCTTTTGAGGGAGAGTCTGTCTGGAGGGGGGGAAGGGGCTTGGTAATTGGACAGGACAGTGACCTTTAGCAGGGTACAGAGGCGGTGTCAGGTCCAGCATCAGGACACATACACAGTGCAGTCACTGGTTACCCTGGTCAGTCTGGGGGGTGTTTTTTGTTTTTGGGGGGGGGGGGGGTTGCTCTGTGACTTTGTGGCGGGGGAGGGCAGTTACAGATCTTATGCAGCGGTCCTTATCCTGGCTCACAGATCCACGCAGCAGGGGATATGTAACCCTACCCCCCCTGCCAGAAAGTCACATAGCCGACACATACACACAGTCCCCCCCAGGAGTGCTGGCAGGCTCCATTGAAATAACCAGTCCACCAGTGCGGAGCCTGTCATTCCGGGAGTTTAGAGGCATCATTTGCATCCGAACACTGAACCCGCCCCCCGCCACAGTCTGCGTCCCCGGTTTAAAATATTCCCGCGAAAACAGCAATACAGACAACGGTGTTCATTAAAAAATCGAAATGATTTTATTTTTTGGGAAGGGGAAGGGGGTGAAGGTTGTATGTAACTGGAGAGGATAGTCAAAATGGACTGGGTAAAGAAACGGGGGCAGGTTCAGCTTTTCTGTCCACAAACTGAAAAGTCACTGGTTGCCCTGCTCACTCAGGAACCTAGCTTTCAAAGCCTCCCGGATGCACAGGGCGTCCCGCTGGGATCTTCTAATGGCCCGGCTGTCTGGCTGGACGTAATCAGCAGCCAGGCTATTTGCCTCTAGCTCCCACCCCGCCATAAAGGTCTCCCCCTTGCTCTCACACAGATTGTGGAGCACACAGCAAGCTGCAATAACGATGGGGATATTGGTTTCACTGAGATCACAGCGAGTGAGTAAGCTTCTCCATCTCCCTTTGAGACGGCCAAAAGCACACTCCACCACCATTCTGCACTTGCTGAGACGGTAGTTGAACAGTTCTTTTTCTGTGTCCAGGGCGCCAGTATAGGGCTTCATGAGCCAGGGCATTAGCGGGTAGGCTGGGTCCCCGAGGATGACTGTAGGCATCTCCACATCCCCAAGAGTTATTTTGTGGTCTGGGAAGTAAATACCTTCCTGCAGCCGTCTAAACAGACCAGAGTTCCTGAACACGCGAGCGTCATGAACCTTGCCCGGCCATCCGACGTAGATGTTTGTAAACCGTCCCCGATGGTCCACCAGTGCTTGCAGCACCATTGAAAAGTAGCCCTTTCTATTGATGTACTGGCTGGCCTGGTGGTCCGGTCCCAGGATAGGGATGTGAGTCCCATCGATAGCCCCACCGCAGTTTGGGAATCCCATCGCGGCAAAGCCATCTATGATGACCTGCGCGTTTCCCAGGGTCACTACCTTTGGGAGCAGTACCTTCACGATCGCCTTGGCTACTTGCATGACAACAACCCCCACGGTAGATTTGCCCACACCAAAGTGGTTCGCGACTGACCGGTAGCTGTCCGGCGTTGCAAGCTTCCAGAGGGCTATGGCCACTCGCTTCTCAACTGTGAGGGCTGCTCTCATCCTGGTATTCTGGCGCTTCAGGGCAGGGGACAGCAATTCACAAAGTTCGAGGAAAGTCCCCTTCCGCATGCGAAAGTTTCGCAGCCACTGGGATTCATCCCAGACCTGAAGCACTATACGGTCCCACCAGTCCGTGCTTGTTTCCCGGGCCCAGAATCGCCGTTCCACGATATCCACATGCCCCATTGCCACCGTGATGTCCTGGGCGCTGGGGCTCGTGGTTTCTGACAGCTCTGTGCTACTCTCCGACTTCAGGCCCTCACGGCGGTGCCGTAGCCTCCTCGCCTGATTTCTCTGCATCTGCCTCAGGGAAAGGTGTATGATAAGCTGCGAGGCGTTGAGAACGGCCACAACTGCAGCGATGGTCGCAGCGGG
>NW_020694842.1:0-4901 GCF_002925995.2 Terrapene triunguis
CCAAGGAGGACTGGCATCCTCAGAGACAGTTGGTAGTTCCAACTAAGGGTATGTCTACACTACAAAATTAGGTCGGATTTATAGAAGCCGGTTTTATAGAAACCGGTTGTATGCAGCCGATTATGTGTGTCCCCACATAAAATGCTCTAAGTGCATGAAGTCGGCGGACCGCGTCCACAGTACCGAGGCTAGCGTCGACTTCCGGCGCATTGCACTATGGTACCTATCCCACAGTTCCCGGAGTCTCCGGCGCCCATTGGAATTATGGGTTGAGATCGCAATGCCCGGATGATGCAAAGCAGTGCCGCGAGGGGTTCTGGGTACATTGCGTCAGGCCCCTCCCCCGCCGTCACAGCAACGGCAGACAATAGATTCGCGCCTTTTTACCTGGGTTACCTGTGCAGACAACATACCACGCCAAGCATTGAGCCCGCACAGCTCAGCTCACCGTCACCATATGTCTTCCGGGTGCCGGCAAACGTGGGACTGCATTGCTAAACAGCAGCAGCAGCTTACTGCCTTTTGGCGGTAGACGGTGCAGCATGACTGGTAGCCTTCATCGGCGATCGGGATGCTGGTAGCTGTGGGGCTGGCAGCCGTAGGGCTGCATTGCACCAGCCCCTTGCCTTTTGGCAGTAGATGGTTTATTACGACTGGTAACCGTCCTCGTCGGACAAATTTACATGTTGCCTGAAATGCTCATAGATTATTGTAGCCTGAGCGCCTTTACTGATCCTTCTGGCTACTGTACAGCATATATTGCTACACAGCAGCAACCCCTTGCCTTTAACCGTCCTCGTTGGACGATGATGGCTACCAGTCGTAGTATACTATTTTCTGCCAAGTATTGTCTGCTAAGCACCCAGAAAAGGCCGAGGGCGATCTGGGTGCTGGCAGACATGTGGCTGGCACACGTAGGGTTACATTGCTACCAAGCACCCAGACAATGCTGAGGGCTATCAGTCATGCTGCACTGTCGTCTTAAGATGTAAAAAATAGATTTGTTCTGTATTCATTTCCTTCCCCCCTCCCTCCGTCAAATCAACGGCCCGCTAAACCCAGGCTTAGGAGTTCAATCTCTGGGGGGGGGCATTCTGTGTGACAGTTGTTTGTATTTCTCCCTGATGCACAGCCACCTTTCTTGATTTTAATTCCCTATACCTGTACGCCATGTCGTCACTTGCCCCTCCCTCCCTCCCTCCCCCCCTTCTTCCCCTGGTCTTTAGATACTAGTTTCGCGCCTTTTTTCAGACCAGACGCCATAGCTATCACTGGGATCATGGATCCCGCTCAGATCACCGCGGCAATTATGAGCACTATGAACACCACGCGCATTGTCCTGGAGTATATGCAGAGCCTCCTGGACATGCCAAAGCAAAACCAGGACCAGCTGAGGAGGAGGCGATTGCAGCGCGGCGACGATAGTGATGAGGAAATTGACATGGACCTCTCACAAGGCACAGGCCCCAGCAATGTGGAAATCATGGTGTTACTGGGGCAGGTTCATGCCGTGGACCGCCGATTCTGGGCCCGGGAAACAAGCACAGAGTGGTGGGACCGCATCGTGTTGCAGGTCTGGGACGATGCCCAGTGGCTGCGAAACTTTCGCATGCGTAAGGGCACTTTCATGGAACTTTGTGACTTGCTTTCCCCTGCCCTGAAGCGCCAGAATACCAGGATGAGAGCAGCCCTCACAGTTGAGAAGCGAGTGGTGATAGCCCTGTGGAAGCTTGCAACGCCAGACAGCTACCGGTCAGTCGGGAATCAATTTGGAGTGGGCAAATCTACTGTGGGGGCTGCTGTGATCCAAGTTGCCAGGGCAATGAGAGACCTGGTGATATCAAGGGTAGTGACTCTGGGAAACGTGCAGGACATAGTGGATGGCTTTGCTGCAATGGGATTCCCAAACTGTGGTGGGGTGATAGACGGAACCCATATCCCTATCTTGGCACCGGCGCACCAAGCCACCGAGTACATAAACCGCAAGGGGTACTTTTCAATGCTGCTGCAAGCCCTGGTGGATCACAAGGGACGTTTCACCGACATCAACGTGGGCTGGCTGGGAAGGGTACATGATGCTCGCGTCTTCAGGCACTCTCTTCTGTTTCGAAAGCTGGAGGAAGGGACTTTCTTCCCGGACCAGAAAATAACCATTGGGGATGTTGAAATGCCTATCGTTATCCTTGGGGACCCAGCCTACCCCTTAATGCCATGGCTCATGAAGCCGTACACAGGCAGCCTGGACAGGAGTCAGGACCTGTTCAACTACAGGCTGAGCAAGTGCCGAATGGTGGTGGAATGTGCATTTGGGCATTTAAAAGCGCGCTGGCGCAGCTTACTGACTCGCTCAGACCTTAGCGAAAAGAATATCCCCATTGTTATTGCTGCTTGCTGTGCGCTCCACAATATCTGTGAAAGTAAGGGGGAGACATTTATGGCGGGGTGGGAGGTTGAGGCAAATCGCCTGGCCGCTGATTACGCGCAGCCAGACACCAGGGCGGTTAGAGGAGCACAGCAGGGCGCGGTGCGCATCAGAGAAGTGTTGAAAACCAGTTTTGTGACTGGCCAGGCTACAGAGTGAAACTTCTGTTTGTTTCTCCTTGATGAACCCTCCGCCCCTACACCCCCCCCACCCGGTTAACTCTATACTTCCCTGTAAACCAACAACCCCACCCTCCCCTACTACCCTCCCCCCTTCGAGCACCACTTGCAGAGGCAATAAAGTCATTGTTACTTCACATTCATGCATTCTTTATTAATTCAGCACACAACTAGGGGGATAATTGCAAAGGTAGGCCTGGATGGGTGGGGGAGGAGGGAAGGAAAAGGACACAGTGCACTTTAAAACTTTAAAACTTATTGCACTGGAAATCATCTAGGCTGGAGTGATTGGGTGGCCGGAGGCCCCCCCACCGTGTTCTTGGGCGTCTGGGTGAGGAGGCAATGGGACTTGGGGAGGAGGGCTGTTGGTTACAGAGGGGCTGTAGCGGCGGTCTCTGCTCCTGCTGCCTTTCCTGCAGCTCAACCATACGCAGGAGCATATCACTTTGATGCTCCAGCAGCCGGAGCATCGACTCTTGCTTTCTGATTACAAGTTGACGCCACCTCTCCTCTTCAGCCCGCGTTTCAGCACGCAACTTCTCCTCTTCAGCACGCCACCTCTCCTCTCGCTCATATTGGGCTTTTTTAAAATCAGTCATTGACTGCCTCCACGCATTCAGCTGTGCTCTGTCAGCGTGGGAGGCAGTCTGAAGTTCAGTAAACATTTCGTCACGCGTCCTTCGCTTCCTTCTTCGAATATTCACTAGCCTCTGCGAAGGAGTAAGATTTGCAGCTGGTGGAGAAGGGAGAGGTTGTTAAAAAAGATACATTTTAGAGAACAATGGGTAGACTCTTTCACGTTAGATTTTGCTGTTCACAACATCACACAGCACATGTGCTTTCGTTACAAGGTCGCATTTTTCCTCTTATATTGAGAGTCTCCTGGTTTGGTGTGAGAGATCACTCACGCAGTGCCAGGACACAGATTTCAGCTTGCAGGCAGCCATGGTAAGACATATAGTCTTTGGGCTTTTTTAACCTTCTTAACATGTGGGGATGGTTTCAAACAGTTCTGCCCTCATTTCCCATACCAAGCACCCGTGCCATTTAAAATGGGTTTGCAATGTAAAAGGAGGGGCTGCGATTTCAGGTTTAACATGCAGCACAAACCCAACTAACTCCCCTCCCCCTCACACCCAATTCTCTGGGATGGTCACTTCACCCCTCCCCCCCACCGCGTGGTTAACAGCGGGGAATATTTCTGTTCAGCAGACCAGGAAGGGGCACCTCTGAATGTCCCCTTAATAAAATTGCCCCATTTTAACCAGGTGACCGTGAATGATATCACTCTCCTGAGGATAACAAAGAGCGATAAGGAATGGATGTTGTCTGCATGCCAGCAAACACCGGGACCATACGCTGCCATGCTTTGTTATGCAATGATTCCAGACTACGTGCTACTGGCCTGGCGTGGTAAAGTGTCCTACCATGGCGGACGGGATAAGGCAGCCCTCCCCAGAAACCTTTTGCAAAGGCTTTGGGAGTACATGAAGGAGAGCTTTCTGGAGATGTCCCTGGAGGATTTCCGCTCCATCCCCATACACGTTAACAGACTTTTCCAGTAGCTGTACTGGCCGCGATTGCCAGGGCAAATTAATCATTAATCATTAAACACGCTTGTTTTTAAACCATGTGTAATATTTACAAAGGTACACTCACCAGAGGTCCCCTGTGTGCCCTCAGGGTCTTGGGTCAGTTCGAGGGTTACTGTTTCCAGGTCCAGGGTGACAAACATATCCTGGCTGTTGGGGTAACTGGTTTCTCCGCTTCCTTGCTGCTGTGAGCTATCTATGTTCTCTCCATCCTCATCTTCCTCGTCCGCCGAACCCGCTTCCCTGTTTCCAGCGAGGGACTCATAGCACACGCTTGGGCTAGTGGTGGCTGCACCCCCTAGAATGGCATGCAGCTCCGCGTAGTAGCGGCATGTTTGCGGCTCAGCCCCGGACCTTCCGTTTGCGTCTCTGGCTTTGTGGTAGGCTTGCCTTAGCTCCTTAATTTTCACGCGGCACTGCTGTGCGTCCCTGTTATGGCCTCTGTCCTTCATGGCCTTGGAGATCTTTTCTAATGTTTTGCCATTTCTTTTACTGCTTCGGAGTTCGGCGAGCACTGATTCATCTCCCCAGATGGCGATCAGATCCCGTACCTCCCGTTCGGTCCAGGCTGGAGCTTTTCTGCAATCCTGGGACTGGGACTGGGACTCCATCACGTTTACCTGTGCTGATGAGCTCTGCATGGTCACCTGTGCTCTCCACACTGAGCAAACAGGAAATGAAATTCAAACGTTCGCGGGGCTTTTCCTG
>NW_020694843.1:0-2787 GCF_002925995.2 Terrapene triunguis
ATCACCTTTTTAAAGGGAAAACATTACCCACTTGCCAGCACACAGGTATACAGGGAGACTTACAAGTAAAACAGAGCCATCTGCAGACGATTGTCCTGGTTAATGGGAGTCATCAAGATTCCAAACCACCATTAATGGCCCACACTTTGCATAATTACAATAGGCCCTCAGAGTTATAGTTCATATTTCTAGTTTCAGATACATGAGTGGTACATTTATACAAATAGGATGACCACACTCAGTAGATTATAAGCTTTGTAAGGATACCTTACAAGAGACCTTTTGCATGAAGCATATTCCAGTTACATTATATTTAACTCATTAGCATATTTTCATAAAATCATATAGAGTGCAACATCACACAGTGGATTTGGCCTGATGTGAGGGGTTCTCTCCAGATGCTGTTTGTAAACCGGTCTCAGAAAATAGCTCACGAACAAGAGAAGCGGCTAATCAAACCTGAGAGTGACAAATGGTGAACACTTGGGTTTCTGGAATGGCAAAGAACCCTTACCATGGGCTTGGGTGCCATGAGGGTTCTCTAAGAGACGGGCAGCATCACCAAGTTAAGGGCTCCAGAGAAACTGGCCAATATTTTCAAACTTTAGGATGCCTGAATTTCAGCCCCTCCACCCACTTTTAAGCAACTAACTAAAAGTGACCTGATTTCCATAGGTGCTGAGCACTCAAAACTCCTAGTGAAATCAACAGGAGCTGTGGGTGCTCAGCTCCTCTTCAAATCAGGCCACTTATAAGTTATTTAGGTGCCTAATTTAAGGCATCTAATTTTCAAAATGTAACCAAAGCCTATTTCATGCCGTTCCAGGATGAGTTTTGCTAAGAGCAGATATCACTGACTAAAAATCCAACACAAACGGTGAATCAATGGGAATGATGTCACAAAAGGATGACATATCCCCTCTGGCTTGGGTAACAAATGAAGTAGCTGCCCATTGGTTCTCAGACAACCAATCAGAAAGTATGTTTTCTCTGTCTGCACTGAGGTTATAAAAGGCTGCAGGCTCAGACAGGGTCAGCATACTACTGTGGTGATTTCAAGAGGTGGTTTAGCCAAGCCACACTTTGTCAGGCCAGTCAGAATCAGGCCAGACCAGGAAGAAATCAAAGAAGGCAAAATAAGAGAGAGAAAACCAAGTGAACAGAGCCAGGAACAGAAGGAAAGAGAGTCAGGCAAGCCAAGCAAAGAAAGACACAGGCAAGTGGAGCCAAGCAAGGAAACATCCACTGAAGCCAAGCAAGTCAAGAAAAAAGCTAGGCAGGCCAATTCCTGAGTAAAGACTCAGGTAAACCAGGCAGAGAAAACAAAAGAAAGCCAAGAAAGTCAAGCCAAGTGTTGCTGGAACACTAGAAGTCTGCAACATGTCTGAGTCTGAGCACTCTGGTGAGACCTCAACCGCAAAAGACCCTAAGGCCAAAATCACCCGTTCTTCCCGGGCTGGGCTGCAGTTCTCGGTCAGTCGCATAGACAGATTGCTCCGCAAAGGACAATTTGCAGACCGTATTGGAGCTGGAGCCCCAGTATATATGGCCGCGGTGCTTCAATAAGTGACTCGTGAGATTGTGGATATTGCTGGGGAAGTCGCTGCACGCAGCAAGAAGCGTCGGATTTCCCCACGGCACTTGCAGCTGGCCATTCACAGCGACTCAGAGCTCAAGAAACTGCTGGGAGGTGTCACCATCTCTCAGGGCGGAGTCCTGCACTTAAATCAGCCTGTGGTTTTACCTTCCAAGAAGAGGAATGGCAGGAGAGCCATCAAGAGAAGGATTGCCCCTGCTCCTGTTCCTGTTAAGTGAGAACAGAGCAAAGGGGAGACTGCCAGCCCAGATTTGGGAGAAATGACATTAACTTGATTGCAAGGCTCTTTTCAAATGCATCAGTATGGTCTAATAAAAGCAGTTAAAATGCCTGGTCTTCTTTTGTGAATTAATTTCCTCTTTTACTATCCTACAATTTTAAGGGATCATTCAGTTCGTCAGGTAGCTGCATTGATAATATGGTATAAAAGCCTAGAAAGATAGAATTCAATCATTTCATTAAGAAATTTACATCAGAAATTGTCTAAATGGTGTCAAGTATCAGAGGGGTAGCCGTGTTAGTCTGGATCTGTAAAAAGCGACAAAGAGTCCTGTGGCACCTTATAGACCAACAGACGTATTGGAGCATAAATGTCTAAATCGTCTAGATTCTGGGAGGTGATTTCTGTGTTTTTTTCAGGCATTTCCCCAATAGATTGAAGATTAGGAACATTTTTCCCATAGCGAAGTTGATGTGTATTGCATGTTTTGTGAAAACAGAAAAAAGAACAAACTCATGAGAGAAAAGTTTAATCCATTACACATGAAGGATAAAGCCGATGGGCCTGGTTTTTCTTCTTGTTTTGTTCTTTTTGTTTTGTTTTGTTTTAGTTACCCCATTATAAAACCATTGACTCGTTTAGAGTAATATCAGATTTATACAGTATAAGTGATACTAGAATCAGGCTTTCTGAAATTATTAAATACCTGGAGGGGTTCACATAAACTTTGATCACCTTTTTAAAGGGAAAACATTACCCACTTGCCAGCACACAGGTATACAGGGAGACTTACAAGTAAAACAGAGCCATCTGCAGACGATTGTCCTGGTTAATGGGAGTCATCAAGATTCCAAACCACCATTAATGGCCCACACTTTGCATAATTACAATAGGCCCTCAGAGTTATAGTTCATATTTCTAGTTTCAGATACATGAGTGGTACATTTATACAAATAGGATGACCACACTC
>NW_020694844.1:0-1190 GCF_002925995.2 Terrapene triunguis
ACTTAGGACCCAACCCCTCCTCAGCATCTCCTAGCAGGGAGGTCAGACAGCGCCCCAGTCAGTGCGTTTTCATTAATTGGCTTTGAAATTCACGTATGTGGCCAGCTGCTAGACAAGTTCTCATTGTTAGCTATGCTTGTAATTGCTTTCTTTGTCTGTTAAGTCAATCAACACAGAGAAAGTCTGTACATACAGAGCAAACTGAACAGGACTTCTCTGAGTCACACATTCTAAACTGAGAAATGAACATCTCGTCCGATCTCCTGCATCACACCTCTTCTGCGGGTTCAGATAAAACCTTCTTCCTTTGCTGGTATGACAAGGATGACTCCGGGATCCTAACCTACCAGATTACAGAGATGATAGACACATAAACCAGAGGGAGAGGGAAAGGGAAAATATGTGACTTTTACAGAGAGAGATTTTCCAGGGTTTAAGAGAAATCCCTTGACACTTTTAAAAATCGATGGATATATTTTAGGCTGACAAGAGACAAAACACTCTCCAAAATGAACTAAAGCTGTACCCACGTGGTGGCAGAAAAATGTTCTGTGTGAGACTGCGGGGAACTATTTCCTAACAAATGATCCCAGAAACACTGAGAGGATTTTCTCCTCCTCCCGTACATAAGGCCTGGATTTTCAAAGCCAGGATTTGGTCACAAACCAGACTTGTGAAATGGTTGGGAAGTGAGAACCCAGCACTCCTGGGGGGTTGGAAATCACAGCTCACCTGCACATTTCACCACAGAAGAGTGCTTATGTTCATAGCTTCAGTTATTGCATTTTTTCTCCGTATCCACGAGGTATTACATTGTAGTAACCCGATATGATGCATCTTAACATTCGAGCTTCCCATTAACTCTAAACTCAAACCGAAGTCCCCTTGATATCAACATAGAATATCAGGGTTGGACGGGACCTCACGAGGTATCTAGTCCCACGCCCTGCTAAAAGCAGGACCAATCCCCAACTAAATCATCCCAGCCAGGGCTTTGTCAAGCCTGACCTTAAAAACATGCTTCATGTGTTCCTGAATCGGGGCATGAATTCCCCGCAAAGCCCCATCAGTCTGTCAGTCTCGTTTCTGAGGTCATTTATTTGCCAAGGTCGGTGCAGCTGCGGTTTATTCAAATGCTTTAGCAATGACCACATGCAAATGAAGTAGGAAAACTTCCTGATAAAGGAGAG
>NW_020694845.1:0-5827 GCF_002925995.2 Terrapene triunguis
AAGCTTCTCTCCTCCACCAACAGGAGTTAGTGCAATATAAGATATTATCTCACCACCTTGTCCATCTAATATTCACAAAGCACATTCATGCCCCTGTTTGGCAGTGGTATAGAAATGCAGTCAGGCAGATGGTGCTCGCCTGTAACCACAGCACAGCCCAAGTTTGAAGCTATGAGCTCTTATTTCTCAGGGCTTGGCTGCCAGGACGTAGGTTACTCAACCGAGGTTCTTGTCTCTCCTCTTTCTGCAGAAACTGGATTTTTTCACTGAAGACACCTGCAGTTATCTGAAGGGATGAGCAGATGCATTTGATCTACCTTTGAAAAATGAGCTTCCCCTTCGATTTACAAAGTGTAAATGCTGCCACATATTTGTATTCAGTCTTCACGCTTTTTTACAAGGTCCCACTTCGACCTTTCTCCCACTTGGTTTCTTTTGTGTCTCCAAATCTTTGTAGCTAATAATGCCCAATGGGACTCTTACAGCGTGACTTATATAATTGCAACTTTTTTAAAGTAATGATCCTAATGTGTAAAACATTTCAGATCATGGACAAACACCAGCTTAAATTAAGGGTGGGACATGATAGCAGTCTTCAAATACTTGAAAGGCTGCCATAAAAAAGATGGAGAAAAGTTGTTCTCTCTTGCCACAGTGTGCAGGACAAGGGGCAATGGTTTCAAACTGCAGCATTGCAGATTTAGATTAAATCTCAGGAATCTCCTTCACTGGAAGTTTTCAAAAGGAGGCTGGACAGCCATCAGTCTTGGATGGCTGAGACTCAACAAATCCTGCATCTTGGCAGGGGGTTAGACTAGGTGACCCTTGCGGTCCCTTCTAACCCAATGTTTCTATGCTGCCACCTAGTGGCCATTTAACAGTGTAACTTTCTCATTATTTTATTGGCCACCGAAATCTATTGGTCACTCGTCAATATTTCTGACCCCCACATTTCATTTCCTCTACTCTGCTGCCATCTAATGTTGATTTCCCAGCATGACAGCCTGTTACTCTGCTCTCCTCTAGCACAGTGGGGTGTGCAAGACGATCCATTGGGGGGCGCAGCAGGTGGTGCGCCGCTGGAGCAGAAGGGCGGCGCGGCAGGAGGAGCGCCACCCTAAGATTGTCCAGAGTGCCGCCCCTTACAGTGTGCCACCCCATGCACATGCTTCCTAAGCTGGTGCCTGGAGCTGGCTCTGCGAGGTATCCTGAGGGAAGAGTGGGAGTTCCACATCGTGGAAGGGTTGACAGTGGTGCCCTCACTCGTTCGTGCGCTTTCAGCGTATTGCGACAGATTGTAGTTTATGTGTGCCCGGTTAAGTGGATTTATAGTTTATATTATCTAAAATGGACAAGTGGCTTAAAAAGATTCCTGCAAAGAAATTGCGGATTGAAGATAATACTAATAACGCGAGCACAAGCGAACAACAAGAAAATGGCAGAGCTGACAGTTCTCCTACTCCTAGTACGAGCTCTTCATCAGCCACATTACGAGGTAAAAACAATGAAAATCTAATCAGATCTGACAAGAAGTCGGCCAAAAACATTCAAAATTATCAAGAAGACTATTTGAAATATTGATTTACATCCACTATCATTAACGATGAACCTCACCCTAAGTGTATGTTGTGCCTTGAGAAATTAGCTAATGATAGTATGAAGTCATCACGAATAGCAAGACATTTAAAAACTAAGCCTCCAGAACATGAAGACAAACCTCTACAATTTTTTCAGCGATATCTAAAGTCATGCGATACTCAATCCAGTACTTTAGAAAATTTCACTAAACTTAATGATAAATATTTAGAAGCCTCTCTTGAGGTTTCTTACTTAATAGCAAAAGACAAAAAAACACATACCATTGGAGAAACACTTGTTCTTCCTGCTGTGGCAAAAATGGATGAAATAATACATGGAAAACAATATGGCGACAAACTAAAATGCATTCCTTTGTCAGCAAATACTGTTGGAAGATGCATAGAAAACATTGCTGAAGATTTGAAGAAACAAGTATTAGAACAAATTACGCAGTGTGGGAGGTTTGCTATACAGTTGGATGAAAGTACAGCTGTTTCTAACATGTCTCAGTTTATGGTATTTGCTATATTCTGTTTCAATAATGAAATACACAAAGAACTACTTTTTTGTGAGCCACTAAAGGAAAGATATACCGGAGAAGATATATTCTCAACAGTAAATGACTTCTTTAATAAAAACAATGTTTTATGGAAAAACTATGTAAGTGTAACCAAAGCTGCTGCTTTGACTGGAATAAAGAAAGGATTCCGGGGTAAGGTTACAGAGATAGCACCACACGTGAAGTTCATTCACTACATCATTCATAGGCAAGCTATTGCAGCAAAGAAGTTGTAGCCAGAAGTGCACGAAGTGCTACAGGATGTCATCAATGTGGTTAATTTTATAAAAAAACAAGACCTTTAAATAGTAGAATCTTTACAATACTTCGTAATGACATGGGGAGTGACTATGAAAAGCTTTTCTACCACACAGAGGTTCGCTGGTTATCTTATGGCAAAGTGCTTAAAAGAGTTGTCGAACTTAAGGTTGAGTTATGCATTTTTCTTTTACAAAAAGACAAGTGTTCCAAATTTGCTGACTTTTTCTGTGAAGACACGTGGCTGTCAGTAGTATGCTACCTAACAGATATTTTCAAAAAAATAAACACACTTAATCTGTCCCTTCAAGGTAAAGGTGATGTTTTAACAATGAGTGAGAAAGTAACTGCTTTTCAAAAGAAACTCGTGCTATGGAGAGAGCATTTTGAAAACGGATGTTTGGAAATGTTTCCATCGTTATGTGCTTTTCTTGCCGAAAACTATGTAAGTGTATCACTTATAAAAACTCTCATATCTGCACACTTAAAAAACTTGGAAACAGAATTTTCTAACCTGTTAAAAAATCTTCCAAACAAAGAGTTTCAGTGGGTTTTGAACCCATTTGTTAAAAATATAAAAATGCAACACTTTCCGATTAGTTTACAAGAACAACTGATTGATATCAGGGAAGATGGAAATTTACTTGCCGAATTTCAACAAAAACCTTTGCATAATTGGTGGATGGGATTGAAAAATGAGTATCGTGATTTAGTAAGCGCAGCCAACGATGCACTTCTTCCATTTGGATCTACATATCTTTGTGATACAGCGATTTGAAGGTCTGGTTCTAAGTTCCATTTATTTCGCACATTGGTTTTAATGGCTGTAATAGCTGAAAACCATGCCTCACAAAGCATTAAACCAAGCTTTTCAGACATAATGAAGCATATTCAATCACATTGCTCTCACTAAAAATATTATTATTAATAATATTTTTGTGAGAGCAAAAAGGTTTTTTGTGCAGTTAATAAATAAAATTAAAAAAATTAAGAAATATTGTTTATTTCATTTTTATCTCATTCTTTTTTAATTTATATTTCTTCTGTATGTTTTATAATGTACATAATATATTAGTAGAGTAGTACATGTATATAATTTATACGTAAATAAATATACATATATTGGGGGTGCATGCTCAAAAAGTTTTTACTGATAGGGGTGCACGATCAAAAAAGTTTGGAGACCACTGCTCTAGAGGATTCTTCTTGCTATAGCCGCCTCTTTCCCATTTTTGACTCATGTCACCTGGTGGACATTACTTAGTATAACAGCCCATAACTCACTCCATAATATCTGTTAGTATCCACAGTTCATTACATAGCATAAAGCTCCTTTTCTCTTCAATGCTCTCTCCTCACCACTTATACACCGTTATACAGCTTCACCTCCCTATACACTTCCCACTGTTGGTCATTTGGGAACATAATTTCTGCTTTCTTGCCCTTCCACTTTGGCTGTTGTCCATTGGGCTGCACCTTTCCCATTCCTCTGCCCTCTAGTGGCCCTACACAGAATAACTGCATCTTTCCTCATTTCTTACCTATTGCTAGGTGTGCGGAGTTTGAAATGATAACCATAGGGAACCAAATCACACAACAGCATGATTGCAACATTAGTGGCTACAACTACACATACAACATTAGCGAGTCTCAAAGGTTTAGCAGCGGTTTACCATTAATCAGTGCATTTCTATTGCTGCGGAGTCTGTTTCCAATGGAAATACATAGATTGAAGCCACAGTGACAGCAGCCGAGTGGCTCTCCAGGCTGAGATTCTAGGTGGCGTTTAAGGGAGTTAGGCACCCAAAGCCTTTTGAAATGGGAGATGGACTCTTAACTCTGTTAGGTCACATCAAAAATCCTTTTTGCAGTGCTGAAATCCTACAGTTCTCACTAGTGCCCAGCTCCCCTGCCTCTGGCCAAGTCCTGACGTGCTCACAGTGGCTGAGCCAGCACTCCCATGTTTGGCACCACAGGAGTTCTGCTCGTTGCTAGGCGGTAGCCACTTCCTCTCACCACAGGTTATGTCATGCCTTGAGGAGAGCCCCTGCATGCAGCAGATCTGTCCAAGACATCTGGGGCCGGCAGGACACTGTGTCCTGAGAACAAGCCCTCTCAGGATGTGCGCTTGCTGCAGTGATTTTTGGGAACACTCATTGTAACAGGTCCCCTCCCTTTGAACTGCTCTGTGAAGTTGGTGGCAGCAGAGCAGCTGGTGCTCTGGAGGGCCTCATGTAGAGTCCCTTGTCAGTGACCGTTTGACAGACCTGACCCCAGAAATTGCCTCAGTTCTACGGGTGCACTGGAAAACTCCCACTTGGGTCTGAACAGTCCCAGTATCCCTGGCTTGTGAGTGTAGGTCTTTGTTTGCCCAACCACCCTGCCTCCAAGGGCCCTGTGAGCCTGATGCTGTTGCTTTGCTGGAGCAGGTCACAGCCAGGTTTAGTTCAGATAAGAGGTATACAGCTATTCTCAGTGAAGTGTCCAGAGGTCATTGCTGGGGCCTGGCTGTTCATGAAAGGATAGTGGACATGCACCAGCCCTTTTAATCTGAGCAGATTCCCCAAGCATTTTAGACAAACTCACTGGTTAAGATTAAACATTAAAGTAAGTTTATTAACTCCAGAAAGGTAGTTACCTAACACTTATGATCACTTAAAATTTATCTCTGAACTTTATGCCTAAGAAATAAAGTTTATGATTTAGAATGTGTGTTTACTTTTTATCAGACTCAGTAAGATTTGAAGACAAAAAGCTTTTCACAGCCTACTGCATGTTGCAGCCAGGTTACAGTTCTTAATACACAGGATGAATTCCCTTCTCAGCCTGGGACCAACCTCCCCAGTGCAAAGCCTTTGTCTTCCCAGCATTCTTGTTGCCTCCGGAATAGGTGGGGGAGGAGAGAGGTGGTCTCATGATGCCTCTGTCCCTTATTTTATACTCTCAATTCATGTCCCTGGAAAAAATACTGGCTGAGACATGTCCCAGTGGGCCTTGATGAGTCACAGAGTTGAGCAATTCCCATTGTGTGGTGCTTGCGCAACTACCTGTTACAGAATTGTAGACCTCTTTTTTATAATTCCCCGGCTGGTCAATCGTTGGTGATGGTCTTTTAACGCTCGCCTGGGTGTGGGTCAGCTCCTATGTTGTCACTGGGGAACTAACAGTGGGCGACTCCCAGACTTCCAACATATTTCTATAACAACCATATAAGAAAATCTCATAACGCCATATACAATGATGATATACATATTTTGACAGAGCAATGAGTTTCAGCAAATCATGACCTTTCATATGATACCTTACAAGGAATGCTTTTTATAAAATATCACAACCAAATACAAAAGATGAATATGAGGGTTACAGGATGCTATTTTGAGGTACAGTGCATCACAGACTGATTGCTTCATTCACCCAGACAGCTTTCAAAAC
>NW_020694846.1:0-3379 GCF_002925995.2 Terrapene triunguis
GCCCCTCTGCCCCCACCGCTTCCGGTGTCCTTGGGCCCCCGGGGTGTGGAGGGTCCAAATGTTCTTTGAGCCCAGGGTCCCAATAAATCTTAATCCGTCTCTGGGGCCGTACAGCACAGTAAGACCTGGCATTTACACAGGGGTTTCCAGCCCTAGATCCCAGAGCCTGGTTGGCTTGGTGATTCCATGGCCAGCTGCCATGCGACCTATGGGGGGGGGAGGGGAAGGGAGACGGGGAGGGAGGAATGACTTTGCCTCATCTGCCTAGAGCTGGGCCTGGGCAGTAGTTAGGATTACTATATGTCCATATTTTCCCGGACATGTCTGGCTTTTTAGTTGTTAATCGCCATCCGGGAGGATTTTTTAAATATATAAAAACGTCCGGAAAATACGGAGGTATGATAACCCTACCCACTGCCCCTCTCTCCTCTTGGGGTGTCAGTTCGCTGCACCTGCGGATTGCAACCCCCCCCTCCCCCCCCGTGCTGCTGCAACCCCACATCCCACCGCTAGGAGCGGTGGCGTCTCTGTAGGCAGCTGCGGGTGCGGGGGACCCACAGCCGCTTCTCCGTCCTCCGAGTATCCCCGCGACTCTGGCAGAGCCTCAGTCTCCCCCCTCCGCCCCAGCCGTGCAAGGAGCTCCCCCCCCGCCAGCGGTCCATGCAGCTGGGGCTGCCTCCCCCCCCCCCGCGCGAGCCGCTGCCCGGGGGCGGGTCCCGGCACAGGGGAAAGTTTCTCGGCACACGGTGGCGGCTCCCGGGAGCCCAAGCTCCCCCACCCGGGAAGGGTCCACGCTGCAGCACATCCCGCAGCCGCCCGGCCTGAGCTGCCGCAGACTCGCTGGGTCCGGCTGGGAGCGGGGTGGAGGCTCCCATGAGCCCGAGGGCAAGGTCCAGGCCACGCACACAGCACTTCTCTGCTCCAGCCTGACCAGAGAGAGAGCCACGGCTGGGATGCAGCCTCGCAGGTGGGAGCACGCTGGGGTTGGGATGCCCAGCTTGGGGGCAGGCCCGGGGCCCGAAGCAACTTCCCGCCCCCCCGGCTCCGGCTGCTGCTGCGCCTGGCCTGGGGTGCACGGGCTGGAGAGCGTCGGGAGCCGGGAAAGTTGGAGCCCGGGGAGGAAGTGGCTATTTCGGGTGGCTGGGAGGGAGCGGGGAGGAGGGGGAATGTGGCAAGCTCAGGGGAGGAGGCGGGGCCGGGATTTGGGGAAGGGGGCCAATAGGGCAGCGTTGGGATGGGCACTTTGGGGAAGGGGTTAGAATGGGGGCGGGGAAGGGGCGGAGTTGGGGGGGGGGGGCTGTGGAGTGTCCTCCTTTTTCAATGTACAAATTTGGTAACCCTACATTTGCTGTCTGGTCACCCTACCTGCAGCAGCACTGGCCTGGGTCAAGTACTGGCTGGTGGAGGGTGCTGGGCCCAGTGGCCGCCACTGCACCCTGAGGTGAGCCCGGGCCAGGTCCCACTGCACACTGGGAGATGTAGAAGGGCTGCTGACCCCAGCAGAACCCTGGCCATTAACCGAGTGGAACCAGGCAGGCCTCAGGACTCCAGCAGCAGATGCAGGCTGGAGGCTCCAGCACAGGATGGGCTCCAGTGCCCCAGCAACATGCAGGCTGCAGTCTCCTAGTGCCAGCCCTGGGCCTGCAGGCTCCATCTGTCCCAGTCTGGGAGCGGGCGGCTGGGCTCGCTCCGGGGGCGGGGAGTTGCGGTACCGCAGACTCTTCTCCTCATCCGGGAAGGAGAAGACGCCGTGTGATGGCACAGACCCAGCCCTCGGGGAGAATGGGGCCCGGCCAGCCACCAAGCGGCAGGAGGGGGCAGCAGTGCTGCTGTCATGATGGGCCCTTGCCCCCAGGCCAGAGAGCTCAGGGCCAGGAAGGACCAGCAGGATGAGTGTGAACTCAGACTAGAGTCCAGTCAGTGGCTGAGTGGAGAACACACACCCCGTCCCTCCATCCAGTCCAGAGTGAGACCCCCGCACCCCAGGAGAGCTGCCCCCCGGGCACTCGCCCTGCCTCTTCCCAGGCCGAGGCAGGGACGATTCAGGCCTGTTTAGTGAGAGCTGGGTAAGGACGAGCCACGTGGCCAGGAGCCCCCCTCCTCCCGAGCACACCAGGGTCATCTAGGGCATTGGTTCTCAAACTGGTGGTTGCAACCCCTCAGGGGGTCACAACCCGGTTATGTGGGGGGTTGCAAGCTCCAACCCCGACCCCTGCGCCGGGCTGCCAGCCCCAAGCTCCTCCAGCCCAGCTCCACCCCCAACTCCACCTCCAGCGCTGCTCCACCTCCAAAGAAAGGGTGCCAAATAGAAGTTTGCCCAGGGCGCCCTTTTTCCTATGCCTGGCCCTGGTACTGAGGCAACATTAGAGGGCTTGATTCGCAGCTGAACAAGTACTTTATTAATTAACAGTCAGAGACATAAGTGCAAACTTTTTCCTGAAAATAATGGCCACTTGTACTGCTAAAACCGCTCAAAAACTAAAGGATCTCGAGTCTTACATTAAACTTGGCTTTACCAGGATCATCACCTCTGGTATTGAAAAACCGCAGTGTGTCATTTGCTGTGAAGTTGTGTCTGCTGAATCAGTGCAACCATGCAAACTGCAGTGACATCTTGAAACTAAACATCCTGAGCATAAAAATTGAAACGTGGATTTTTTCAAACACAGAGAAGAAGCAACAAAGGTCAATTCATTTTAAGCAATAGGGTTTAAAAAATTAGTATTTAACATAGTGTTAAATATCAAAAATGTGCTTTTAATTTCTAAGGGGGGTCGCACTCAGAGGCTTGGTGTTCGAAAGGGGTCACCAATACAAAAAGTTTGAGAACCACTGATCTAGGGCAACATCTGGGTCCAGACAAGCCTCATGTTGCAGTGGGTGGTGCTGGTTCCCCCCCTCAAGAGGGGAAGGTCCATTTCCCACCCTCTCCCACACGACTCTTAGCCCCACCCCCAGGATCTGGCCTCTCTGGGCTCCAGAGTTGGGCAATGCCAGCCTGTGATGAACTGGGACTGTTCTTAATGTGGTCTTTGAATGCTGAGTGGGGAGTGTTGGCTGGGAAGGCAGGGGAGTGTGGCTAGGATGGTCTGCATGGGGGGATGGGAGACTGGCCGAGGGAAGATACCTGAGCACGTAACATGAGAACCCAGGAAGGGGTTAGACGCCAGGTGACACCTTTGCCTGGGAAACTGAACAAAGGGTGGGGGGAGAGTTTCAGAGCTAGCTGGTGGAATGGCTGGGAGGCAGACGGGGCTCTGACCTCCCAAGGGGGCTGGGGTGCCCTGGGACCCCAAGATGGACCTAACTGAGGGGGTCCTGTTGTCTGTGCCTGCAAGACCTGTCTTGGACTGTGTCCCTGTTGTCTAAATAAACCTTC
>NW_020694847.1:0-12757 GCF_002925995.2 Terrapene triunguis
ATATATAAAGACTGGGCTAACAACCTGTGTATCAAGTTATAGTTATTAAACCCTAAATATTTTTATGGTTACAATGATAACACTGATAGATACTGGGAAATACCCCCAAAGCTGTAAAAATAGAAAACCTGAGTTATTCATAAGGAAATATGGTACTATGGTTAAGTTACAGAACTGGGAACTAAGAATCTGAGTACTATTTCTGGCACTGTCACAGACTTCCTTTGTGACTTTGGGCAAGCTGTAAGTTAAACTCATTTTTGTGCCTCAATTTCCCCATATGCATAAGTGGAATACCGCTTATAATATTCCTCAGCGGTGTTATGAACCTTAATTGTTGTTTGTGATTTGATAGAGGTACTATATTGTTGCAAAGTAGTGTTGTAACCAGGAAAAAACCCTCTGGAGAGAAAAAAAAAAAAAGTTTTCAGTTTTTAAATTGTTGTTAGGTTAATGGGAAGAAAGTGAGGAGGAGTTGACTGGAATAGTACTGGCCTTTCAGTTGTGTTGGGCTCTGTCCCCAAAGGCATTGAATCATTCTGCGTCAGTACTGAAATCTCATACAAACAGTTCTTTGCAACTCCAGTAAATGGTTTCCTCATAGCTAGTTTTGTTAAAGGAAGTGGGCTGTCTACCTAAAACAGTTGTCTGGGTCACGGGGAGTAAACCTTACTGTACTATGTCTTTTTAGAGGTGTGGTGGGTTTTTTTATTGGTTGTTTGTTTGGGGGGGCGGGGGTTGTTTTTGTTAAAATCAGAAATGTCCCTGCAAACATCAATGGGTAGCTGCAGCCTGTATGCAATAGATGTCCTGTGGTCTATGGAAAAACTAGGGATGTGTCTGCAGTGCATTTACACTGTCTAGCTATATGATACCCACTAGCACAGATGGTAATGACATGACTAATTCTGTGGTACAGTGTCTTCAAAATAGTCTGATAGTAAGAAAGAAGTTGGAAAAAGATCTTATATAAAATATATTTGATATTGCAAGAAGGTGAATCTTAGTAAATTATGAAAATCTCGCCCTCAGAATCTACAAAATTCCTGGGTCAAATTCTCCCAAGGCTTGCACCTGGGCAACCCCTTAGATATCATTATTTTAGGCCCCAATCCAGTTCAAGACCTTTAGCTAATTGTTAGGGAGAAAAGTAAAAATCAATTACAAGCTTTAAGGAGTGCATTTATACTAGATGCTTGAACTTCGCCAAATGTTTATCTTTTGCAGTGACAAAAACATTCCAAAGCCATAAGGATATCCAGATAACTGCTCACCTTGCCATGTCATTATTTGCATAAACTTAATTGAACATTGTCACACAGACTGCAGTTATTCCAATGTAGCAAACTACTATACATGTCATTAAAAATAACACTGTCTCCTGGGAACAGTTAGCAAAACTGCCAAAATGCAGATAAAACCTGTCTTATTAAAATGCAAAAATCTGCATTTATCTTTGCTGTGGTCCCCATGGGGGCCATTACATATAACAGTGGAAAGATGTCCCCTGAAAATTGCATTGCTTTTTAATGAGACTTTTTACCCATTGAGCCATAATCTGTTTTATTCATTACAAATAGAAATGGCTTCCTAAGCCCCATAGCTTTGCTGAGCTGCTTCTAAATATGTGCATTGCCTGAGGCTATAGTCTAGTCAGTACTCAGACCTGGGCAAGTCAGAAACTTTAGCTACAGCCAAGTCAAGGATGTGGGTTGATTGTATGCGCTAAGTATGCAAAGAGCAGGGACAATATTTGGGCATTATAGTGCCAGCTGCCAGAGAGGCCTTTGGCATACACCATTTTATTTTATGATTCTTCGATTTTGAAACTGCACATAGAACACCCATAGTGTATACTCTTGCCACTGTATGGTCGGTGTGTTCTGTTCAGCGTGGCATGTGTCTTCATTTAGGGGCAGAGAACCAGGCACTGTTCTTCGATTGGCTTGCACTCATCTGTCCTCAGTAGTGCTAAGGAAATCCAGTTGAGAAATGGTTGAATTAAAAGACTGGCTTTTTCCTCAATATATTTAATTATTCTTATCCTTCTCAGCTTTTGACCAATAAACGGACCTCAGTTAATGTAAATTAACAAACTCAATCTATTACCAAGGCTGCTGCTGTTCCCAGATCACTAGTATTCAGCTTTTCACCATACCTAGGACATTAGAGTAGTAGTTGTGTTAGTCCCTTTGACAAGATTGTGTTAGTATTTTTGGTAACTCTACTATTTACTATTTTATCACAGAAATAACATCATAGCTGTCAAGTTCAAAAATAGCTCCGAGTGACATTTTGCAAATGTGAATGAGTGGAGTAATCAAGCCTTTGATTCTGCCTGTCACTCCCCATTTCTAATTACACATCCAAAAAAAAAATCATGTTAAAGAGCACTATTAAGCTTGCAAACTCCAGCACTCAAAAGTTAGGAAATGCAGAATTTTGGGTGCCCAATTTGAAATACCTAGGGCCTGATTTTTCAGAGAACTTATCATTATGTAGCACTTCATGTGTTCAAAGCACAGCTCCCATTGACTTCATGTGCAGCTGTGAATGCTCAGGACTTCTGCAAAACAGACCCCAGGGTCTCAAGTAGCCCAGGGAAGCCAGTCAGAACAGGGAATGTGGGCAGGGAGGTTACTGGAGGTCAGGGTAGGGTAGAGACAGGTTGGATCAGGAGGTGGGTAGGGAGGGGCTTGGGAATGGCTGGGTAAAGAAGTTTGGACAAGCAGGGTTCCTCAAGTAGGGAACCCAGAAAAAGAGGCACCCACAATTAATGATCACCTGCGAAAAATTCAGTTTGTGATTTGCCTAGCATCACATAGGCAGAGATAGGATCTAGTTGTCCAGGGCAGCATTCAATTGCCTTAATCATGAGATCCTCCTTTCTCTTCCTGCAATCCCCTGCCTCATTCCTACACACCTGTGGCTCTATGGGCTGGGCTGTCATTGCTGCTGTCACTGCTGCTGGAGGAGGAGGCTGCTGCTGCTGCAGAGGTGGGGGAGCAGCATTGACCCACACACACACTGCTTCTCCTGCTGATGACCATCTGCTGGCAGGCTTGGATGCCTGCCTCCACCCATCCTGGGATTGTTACTGCTTTCGCAAGCACATGTGGGTGCATGTCCCTCTTGCGTCGTCGTCCCCCCCCCACACACACACTTCTCCTTAGTTTGCACTGGGCTGTTGGGCCACCTCCTCCTCTTCCCCTTGCCTGCCCATGGTTTTCCACCCCCACCCTCACCCCAGTCTCAGGTGGTCCCCCTCTCCTTTGCAGTTCACTGCTTTCCCCAATCTCGTGTGGTCCCCCTCCTCCCTTGCAGTTTGCTGCCCTCCCGTTTTGGATGGTCCCCTTCCCCAACTCCCTGTCCCGCATTTCCCTGGCTGTTTGCTACCTACCTCCCCTGCCCTGCCCAGTGCCCCCACTGGAAAACACCCAACTATTTTAGCTGAAATTAAAAATAAACAAAAAGCCACCACCACCACCCCCCCCCAAAAAAAAAAACAGCCAGAGGCAGACAGAAAGGAAAATTTCAGCCCAAATGGTTAAAGTTTGGCAAAACTGTAAGCAACTGAAACAGGGGGCCTTATAATGGCAAGTGTCAGACAGCCTTAATTATAGGCGATGGTACCAGCCCCACCTGTCATAACAGTTTAATGACAATACTTTGATCCCAGGATCTGAAGGTTCTCTGATCTATATGGGAAGCAGGTTAGTATTATGCTCCTTTTACAGATGGGAAACTGAGATATGGGAAGTGACATTACTTTCCCAAGGTCACTCAGTGAATCGGTGGCAGAGCTGGGAATGGAAACCAGTACTCCTGACTACAGTCCTGTGCTTTAGCTACAAGATTACCATTTATTTTACATGTCTCTCTAGTGTTTTCCCTCTCTTTGTTCCAGTCTCTCTCCTATCTCTCTTTTTTTTTCTTTACTGTTGTCTCTCTCTTTGCCCACTATTTGGCCCTTCCCTATGGCTTCTCTTCCAACAGTGTTTCTGCCTCCTCCTCCATATTTCTCCCCATCAGTCCTTTCTCTCCCTAAGTTTCTTTGTAACCCCTCTGGTCCTGAGAGAGAGTCACATCTTAGCTACCTCCTGCGGGTGAAATATGTAGATTCTCAGCACGACCACGGTGGTTTTTAAGAGGTTTTTAAGGCCCGGCTTGACAAAGTCCAGTCTGGGATGATTTAGTTGGGGATTGGTCCTGCTTTGAGCAGGGGGTTGGACTAGATGACCTGAGGTCCCTTCCAACCCTGATATTCTATGATTCTATTCCACCCCACTTCCTGCCTCGCAGTGCTGCCCTAAGAGTCACAGGGGGAGCAATGAGAGGGGAAGAGGAGGGAGACGTGGCTACCTACTAAGTAGTCCCAGGATAGGCTCCAGTAGCTGGGAGGAGGAAGAGTTGACAGAAAATCTTGCTCGACTGTCTACTTGCTTATGAGTAAGGCTACGTTTTAGTCACGGGTATATTTAGTAAAAGTCACGGACAGGTCACGGGCAATAAACAAAAAGTCATGGCCCGTGACATGTCCATGACTTTTACTAAAAATACCCGTGACTAAATCTTACCTGCTGGGAGTGGGGCGCTCCTGAAGACTGCTGCTGGAGGGGGGAGGAGCCTGGGGCCCCGCTGCAGCTGAGGGGGGAGCCAGGGGCCACCTGCTGCTGAAGTGGGGAGTGCTTGGGGCCCCCTGCCACTGGAGGGGGGGCGGCTTGGGGCCCCCTACCGCTGCTGTGGGGAGCAGCCCGTGGTCTCGCCACTGCTGCTATTCCGACCGGGGGCAACCCAGGCCCGCCGCCACCACTGGTCTGGGTGGAGGGCAACCTGGGGCCCCACCACCGCTGGTCCGGGCCGGGGATGGCCCGGGGCCCTGCCACCACCACCTCTAGTCCCAGACCGCTGCTCTAGGGCAGCACAGGGGACAAGCTGCCTGGAACTGCCAGAGCAGCATCCGGTGCGGCTGGCCCCTGGGCTTCCCCAGCTGCAGGGGTGGTCCTGAGGTCAGCTGCACCAGCGCTGCAAAATTCATGGAGGTGATGGAGAGTCACGGACACCATGACTTCTGTGACCTCCATGAATGATTTGCAGCCTTACTTATGAGTGAAATTCCAGCTGGCATGATAGTGGCATCAAGGCAAATGTGTGACTGTCACTCCAGATGAATGACACTTGGCAGGCATGTAAACTGGATGGATCATGTTAATCAAAAAGTGTTGCATCCAATATGACGGAATTCTGTATTAAACCTCATCAAATATAAAGAGGAACTGATTACAGAACTAGCAATTAATGGTAACTTAGGTACAAGTGATCATGACTTGATCACATTGTAATGTGCAAACAGAATAAAGTCCAGACCAGTGATATATATATATATTGATGCTTTAAAAGAGCCAATTTCACAAAGCTGAAAACAACTATGAGCCAAATCACTTGGGAGGAGGAATTTCATCAGACAAATGTGAATGATATATGACACTTTACTAAATGGCCAAGATACGATGACCAGACAGCAAGTGTTAAAAATCGGGACGGGGTAGGGGGTAATAGGAGCCTATATAAGAAAGAGACCCAAAAATCGGGACTGTCCCTATAAAATTGGGACATCTGTAATGTATCTTTATATTATATTATATAATATAACAAATTGAAGAAAGGGGAATTAGATAGTAATGAATATAAATGAGAAGCTAGGAAATATCAAAAATTGACAAGGGAAGCAAAGGGATAGAAGCAGAAATCTATGACCAGTAAAGTGTATGGACAATAAGGAGGCATTGTTAAAGTATATTGGGAATAGAAAGAATTCTAGCAATTGTATTGGTCCATTACCAGTTGTAAATTATAGAATTATCAATAATAATGCAGAAAAGGCAGAACTGTTCCATAAATATTTCTATTCTGGGGGAAAACAGATGATGTAGTCATATCAAATTATAACATTCTTTCTTTTCCACTATTATCTCAGGAAGATGTTAAACAGCAGCTACTAAAGTTAGACATATTTAAATCAGCAGATATGGATAACTTGCATCCAAGAGTTTTAAAAGAGCGGGCTGAGGAGCTCGCTGAAACATTAATGTTGATTTTGTAATAAGTTTTGGAACACCAGGGAAGTTCCAGAAGATTGGAAGAAAGCTAACGTTGTGCCAATATTTTAAAAGGGTAAACAGGCTCACCTGGGTAATTATAGACCTGTCAGTCTGACATAGATCCCAGGCAAGATAATGGAACAGCTGATACAGGACTTGATTAAAAGAATTAAAGGAGGGTAATAAAATTAATGCCAATCAGAATGGGGTTTATGGAAAATAGATCCAGTTAAACTAACTTGATGTCTTTTTTTGATGAGATTACAAGTTTGGCTGATGAAGGTAATAGTGTTGATGTAATATACTTCTGTAAGGCATTTGAATTTATAATCACATTTTGATCAAAAAACTAGAAAGATATAAAATGAACATAGCACACATTAAATGGATTAAAAGGTGGATAACTGATAGGTGTCAATGTAATTGTAAACAAGGAATAATATCAAATAGGTGTATTTCTAGTGGGGTCCTGCAGGGATCAGTTCTTGGCCGTATTCAATTTCACGTAATTATTAATGAGCTGGAAGAAAACATAAAATCATCACTGAAAAAGTTTGCAAATGACACAAAAATTGGGGAAGTGGTAAATAATTTAAGAGGATATGTCACTGATACAGAGCGATCTGGGTCGCTTGGTAAACTGGGTGCAAAAAGCAATATGTGTTTTAATATGTAAATATCTGTATATGTACATCTAGGAACAAAGAATGTAGGCCATACCTACAAGATGGGGGACTCTATCCTGGGAAGCTGTGACTCTGAAAAAAGATTTGGGGGTCCAGGTGGATAATCAGCTGATCATGATGTGGCTGTGGCCAAGAGGGCTTCAAGAGGGCTAATGCAATCCTTGGATGCAAAAACAGGGGAATTTCAAGTAGGAGTAGTGAGTTATTTTACCTCTATGTTTAGCACTAGCGTGAGTGCTGCTGGAATGCTGTGTCCATTTCTGGTGCTTAGAATTCAGGAAGGATATTGATAAATTGGAGAGGTTTTAGACAAGAGCCACACAAATGATTAAAGGATTAGGAAAGATGCCTTAAAGAGTATGTCTACACAGCAAATTAAGCCTGGGCTAGAACCCCTAACCCCCTTGTTTCCGCACACCAATTGTGTTAACCTAGGACGCGAACCTAGGGCCGCAGGACCCGGCAGGGCCCGAGCGCGTGTTAAGCCCTATTCCTTTCCTGTGTGCACATGGCCCCATCTTGACTTGGGTCCCGGAAGTTTTCTGGATGTATCCCAGAGTTCCTTGGGGCAACTTCCTTAGTCCTGTCTACACTGACAATCTGTGATGCAGTCTATTGCACTCTGTTGCAAATGGAAATCACACCTCAGTTTGCATAGGTCAGCAACTCAGATCAGCGTTAACCCATTCTTCTGAAGATAATTAGGACATGAGTCTCCAGGGCTATCAAACTATTAAAATGAAACCTTGCCATTCTTAAACTTTAAAATGGGATGTTCAATGAAGGTGTTTTTGTTCTGTTGTTTTTATTTATTTTTGTCTGTTTGTTTTGAAGTTTGACATAAAATGAAGGTGTCAGAGGAAAAACACACACCACTGGTTATGGAGCAGTGAAGTGTATTGCCAGGGTGACCCCTCTGCACCCTGGAAGGCAGGGATAAGGGATCCCTGCGAGGCTGTGGGGAAATTTTGAGGCTGGCTCCTACTTGCCACTCTGACAGTGCACCCAGCCCAGGCACCCCTGCACACGCCAAGTGAGATTAAACTGAACCTTCTGATATTTTCCCCTTTTTCTGGCACTTTCAAATTCAAATGGTGACGCTGGCATGGTAACCTCCCCCACCCTCCACTGGGAATTGTTTTGTAAACCTTCCCACACGTGTTTTTTGTTCAGATTGAATTTGGTGTTTCCCTACCTGCTTCCATTTCCTGGTTAAAAACAGGATTTGTCGTATCTGAGTTACAATTCAGAACAACACCGGGGAACTATAGGCAATTTACCAGCATAGGGACTCTGCCTGTGGGAAGGGAAATGTCCTCTCGGTCACTCACCCTCAAAGGAGTCTAGCTTCGTGCGCCCAGGCAAGCCCCTCATTTCTGACTGTTGATGAGGTAGACTACAGAAAGTGCATCTACTGAAGGAATCCCCCACCCTTCATTCTCCTCTGGGAACTAGTATGAGGACCTGCAATCATGTGGGATGTGGGGGTGAAGGAAGAAATAGCAAATGAATGGGCCTGACTTCTGAGAGTTACCAGCTCTGGATGAAGGAGCTGGCTTCTGGCAATAGATCAGGAGCAACTCTCAGGGAAAGAACTGTCCATGTTATTGCATGTCACTCTTAGTAGCAGCAGACCTAGAGCCTGCTTCCTAGGTCCTCTCATCTCCTTCACTTCTGCCTCACAGAACCTGTAGTAGCAGACTGGCCTTCTCAAACTAGGCTCGTCTAAGGAGCATTTTCTTTCCCAAAGGCAGTGTCCTGCGGTTTTGCCCATCGGTTCCAAGGGATTGCTATGAGTCCTGCCATAGACCAATGTCCCCAAATCCTGTATCTACTCAGGAAGTGTAGCAGTATGGCCAACTACAAACATTCAAAAATCATGAGCCAAATCCTAAACAACATGAAATTTGGCTTACTCATGAGATTCTAAAAAATTTTGGGTTTTTTAATTTACCTTCTGGGTTTTGAGCATATAGTCCATTTTCAAACTTTTCTCTACAACCATGATGGCTTAGAAACTTATTCATTTTAAATGAAAAGTGAGAGTCTCATATGATCACATAACTCCAGGAACTGGGGCTTAAGAAAAACATCTAAAATCAGGAGAGTTGGCAACAGGGTCTGGGAAACACCTAATTTTAATTAAAAAAATATGAAACTATTAATATTGGTGGTTGTTTTATCTGAATTTCAGACGTGCAACATCTTGACTCATACGAACACATTTTTATGTTGATGTGGTCCACAGTAAAGTAGGACCCTTCATTCACATATTTATGCTTTTGAGTTGAACTAGAAAATTCAGAGTGAAAAGCCAAAATTCCCCTGATATATGTGCCTTTTTTCTCCTTCACAGCTTTTTTTGGGAAATACCTCAATGAATACAATGGCAGCTACATCCCTCCTGGGTGGAGAGAGTGGGTTGGATTAATCAAGAACTCTCGCTTCTATAATTACACCGTTTGTCACAATGGCTACAAAGAGAAACATGGATTTGATTATGCAAAGGTAATGTCCAGACACATTTACACTGCATCAGATGACTTCACCTTTGATTGATTACACCCATGTCATTTTCTCACAGTCATAGAATCGGATAATTTGAGATCAGTTTCTCAAATTTAAAGGTGCCATTGTAGAATGGATAAAAAACTAGTGTCTTTAATCTGGTGTCTCTCTCAGAAATGGGTGGTTCCATGTAAGAAAAAAGAATAAAGGCCTTTCTTGAAGAAAATATTGTGTCTTGTGTTGCTGATCTCTTATGTTAAGATGATGGTACAGCTGAGTATTGCCAGTTAAGCAAATATTAAGCAAAGCTTATCTGGTGCTGTTTTCCGTTATACTGGGTGTGCGTGGGGGGGCAGGGAATAGTGTGTCTGTGGTGTCAGGCTCCAGATATGAGAATGAGAATAGATAGATAAGGGCAAAAAACAAGGGTTAGAAAACTTCAGACTTTGTTTGCACTCCTGACAACATTTGGAATGTATGCCAAGGTGACCTGCCCACTGCAGTAAGATTTCTCAGAAGCATGTAGCACTGGAAATGCTGTAGTTTCCAAATCACTTTATGCAAGCTGGAATTTCCTCAGAATGGAGCTCATGGAGGATGATACAGATGTTGCAGCTGTAGTTTCTGACCCATGTAATGAGATTTCATTGGAAGCTCACAAGAGCTGTTTCTGATTTCCCCACCTGTAGAAATTACATGACACTGATACAAAGTGTAAAATAAAAAATAAAGAATACTAGTTAGTTATAAATTCCTTCCACATTCTCTGTGTATAGCAAGAATGTATAATGTTTAGGAAAACAGGAAGAAAATTGAGAGCAATAACCCATTCAATGACCTCCTCTGAGGGTATTTCATTTTACCAGACTGAGATATCAAAAACTGCCAAAACACTGGTGCCCTGGTAGGTGACCAGATCATCATAGTTCCTATAAATAAGAAGTCAGTCTCCTCCACATCATTACAGGAGCATTAACATCTCTAGACTACTTTATCTGCTGTGTGAGAGAGAGAGAGGGAGAGAGAGAGAGATTACAGCTGGTTGGCTTGTCCTAACACTGACATGCAAGGGACACAGATCCAGTCCCTCAGGCACTGCTTTTGCAGCTGTTTAGGGTCTTGAATCCACAACATGTGATTAGTCATGCCTGAAAGTGCTTGAAATTGCAAACATCATCTCAGAACTTTCTCAATGAAACTCACACTAGACCTCCAGGCCAACAAAGAATGCTTAGAGGTGGCAGGTGGTTTAATTTAAGTTTTCATCTTTTTTTCTTCTTTCCATTTCCTCCTTTTCCCATTTGCCACCTTGGCTGCGGGTTAAACAAGTTTATTAGCAAGTAACAACCTTAACCTCAGCAGCTGCAATTCTTTATGTTGTACAATTAAAAGAACAGACCCTGCAGGAATTCAAGTGCTCCCTATATTTATATGTTTGAATGCAATTTCTTTGATAAAGACATTCCTAGGCAACCATATTTTTTTAATATGTTCAGTGTTGTAGACTTCTCCCAGGTCGCACAGAGGCAAATCTATATTTTGAAGAAAGTACATAATAAGGACTTAGATGTAAATATGAAATGATATTAGGTATGGGTGGTTTCTTGCACTTTGGTATCATTATGTTTTGTCAAAGAGCTTTATCAACAAAATTTAAGTAGTATATATCGGCTCTATTTTATGTGCTGGAAAACACTATGTTGCCAAGTCTGGTAATCATATTCAGTTAATACAACCTGTTTTATGGGTAAGAGAGTTTTGCAAAATACACTCCCATCTAATATGCCTTCCTAAGAAAGTAATTAATGCCTGGTGTGTCCTGTGTTCTTTATGATCATGTGCCTCTTTGAAGGTACGTTTTTACTTCCTGATCTAAGCGCTAATGATTACTTGGTATAACATAATACTGTGATCTGATTAATGATGCACTTTGTAATTTTTATTTTGTGTTAAATGTATGTTACAGGACTACTTCACAGACTTAATCACTAATGAGAGCATTAATTACTTCAAAATGTCTAAGAGAATGTATCCCCATAGGCCCATAATGATGGTTATCAGCCATGCTGCCCCTCATGGCCCTGAGGATTCTGCACCACAATTTTCAGAGCTCTATCCAAATGCTTCGCAGCACATGTAAGTAAAATTTGGATTCTGCCAACTCTGGGTATTTGTATTGTTGCTTATTGTTTTTCATGGAGACACTGCAGGAACATACATTGAGGGATCTGTAGTGAGTAGCAAATATAATTCCTTTTTTCGTTCAACTGTATGTTGGACTGTGCTTGTTCCTTTAGGGACAATGCCAACTTTTACAATAGTGAGGAACTCTTTTCTCTGGGGAAGTGGTGTAAGACTAAGAGCTCTTTATTAGAGAAGTACAAGGCTCTTTGCCATTTTGTGAAGGCAGCTTCTTACAATATGTTGAAACAAGTAGACACTGTGAGAACCTGCTGCAAAGATATTACTTCCTTCATGTTCCTCTAGAGGACATAGTTTTCCTGAGAGCTGGTTAACTGAATATGTTAGTTGTGGCAGCGTCCTTCGGCAGCTTTTGTGCAGATGTTCACACCAGGCTTGCTTACAGAACAGCAACAGCCTGGTTCCCAAGCAGCCTGTCAGTCTCTGTTTTTAAATAACATGCTGCTTATTATTTTTGTAAGGTGGTTGTACTGTTCTAATGACTGTCCCTACTGGCTTTGGGTCCAATAAATTATTGATTAAAAGGTTTTGCATTTATCTGAAGAAATGAGGGCACAGGTACAACGTCCCTTTTTTGTGTTGTTCTACAGGTATATTTTCAATGTGTGCAAGTAGGTGACAGGCAGCAGCAGATCCAAATCAATTTATTTTTGTTTTAGATTATAACATAGGAGGAGTTCTGACTGGAATTCTCCTGTTCTAACCCCCTAGATATGGATTACACAGATTCTTTTGACAGTGTGAAGAACAGGAATTGTACCAATTACCTTCTGCCCTTTCATTCATGATCATGTGGACCAACTTAGACTCATAGAAGATTAAGGTTGGAAGAAACCTCAGGAGGTCATCTAGTCCAGGAGTTCCTTGCTGAGGCCCCCCCTCAACATGCTATAAAAATGCCAGGGCCCAGTGGGGACAGGGAACTTGGGGCTCCAGGCCAGGCTTTGACTCTTGGACATAGGCATACTTTTACTTCTATTTGGGGGGAGGAGGGGGCAAGAGCTGGTGGGGCTTGAGCCAGCTCCACACAGCGGGGTCCAGGGAGAGAGCAAGCGCCACCTCCACACCCTGACTCACTCAGGAGGCCACCCAGCCTGTCTGGGCTGTGGGGGGACGCAACTAAAAAATATAACTCAAAGAGGGGGTTTTGTTCAAAAAGTTTGAAAATTGCTCAGGGTGCAGGGAGGGGGTAGCTGGGGCTGTGTGTGGGCAGGGGAGTAGCTCAGGGTGCAGGCAGAGGGGTACCTCAGGGTGCAGAGA
>NW_020694847.1:12767-18672 GCF_002925995.2 Terrapene triunguis
AGGCAGGGGGTAGCTAGGGGCTGTGCACAGGCAGGGGAGTAGCTCAGGGTGCAGGCAGGGCATAGCTAGGGGCTGTGTACAGGCAAGGGTGGGCTCCCAGTGTGGCTCCCAGCTTTTGGGGGAAGGGGGGCACTGGGGCTCCCAGCTCCTGGCTTGGGGTGGGGGGAGGTTTGTCTGCTTCAGCCCTGCACTGCACCCGGCTTCGGGGGTTTGAGGGGGCGCTGGCATCAGCTCCTGGCTTTGTGGCGGGGATGGGGCGCACTGGCTTTAGCCTATGTCTAGTCCTGGCCACCAGTCCGGGTGCTCTGCATTTTAATTTAATTTTAAATGAAGCTTCTTAAACATTTTAAAAACCTTATTTACTTTACATACAACAATAGTTTAGTTATATATTATAGACTTATAGAAAGAGACCTTCTAAAAATATTAAAATGTATTACTGGCACTTAAATTAGAGTGAATAAATGAAGACTCGGCACGCCACTTCTGAAAGGTTGCCGACCCCTGGTCTAGTCACTGTGGTCTGCTTTCTCCCAGATCCTGTGATCTTTCCCTGCATTCTTTCCTGCATGTTCTTGTTCCCCTGTCTCTGGGTTTCCAGCCCAAACTCCCTCATCCCGGTAAGTAACTGCAGGCTATTTCCCCTGCAGCTCCTATCTGCTGCCAGTTTCTTGGCTTTATACCAGCCCCTTCTGTTCCTCTTCAGCTGGGCTCCACCTTCAGTCAGCCTTTCAATCTCTGGCTCTTCCCTAGCTGCAGCCAATCAGGTTAATTATCCTTATTTAACCTGCTCTGCGTTGTGTGGGATGAACATCCCATCACACATACAGTCTCACATTTGTCAGTAGTGCAAACCAAGCACAAATGTTCATGGCTATATTAGGCAATGGGATAATTCCTGCCTGCTTTCACAAGTACCGGTATTGTAAAGTGCATACTTCAGTTGTTAAGTATGCACTTTAACGGGAAACCAGTTCTTGAGAAGAGTTATAGATATTGGGTTTGGAATTGGTGCTGTCCTTCTGTGTTCTGAAGATACAATAAGAAATTGTTCACAAGTTAATGGGGCAGATTCTCTCTACCCTTTGGCAAAGAGGAGTATAATTTTCACTCTTGGCTATAGCTGGGATTCATTTTAGGGGAGCTAGGAGGTGATACTGTTAGTTTTGCCCTAGGGATTCTGTTCAGAAGAGAGGCACTACATCAGCACATGTCCCTGTTGGTTTTGTCCTTCCTGTCCCTGGACATTTTAGGATCTGTCCTGGCAGGTAGTGCTGCTTTATTCTGTTTCTGAAGACTTTATGACTGCTTGTGTTTGGAGTCTGGGTTCCTCTGGCTTGCATTGGTGGAACCAATGAAGTAAATAAGTCCCCATGGGTTTAACAGAAGAGGAACATAAAAAACCCTATTTTGTTTTGTAACACCATTAGAAATGTTACATGAGCTATCTGAATAGGTGAAGCTGTGGATCGTGGTTGTCCATTTGAAAATTTGATTTGCTGTGAGTATTTGTGCCACCTACTCTTCCTATTATCTGTATAGACTAGAAAACTATGAAATCAAAATAGCTTTAATCTGCTAAAATGCTTGTTTTGGAAGCCAGAAAGCATGAATCAGGTGTGTCTCTTCCTGTCTACCTTGGCGGCCTGGATTTCCTGGCATCTTTGTTGTAAAGTGTTCCTTCTCTAGCTGCCACGAGAGAGACTTGGGTGGATTGTTTTGTATTTCTTGTGAATGACCGATCAGGTTAAGAGTTCAGTCAGCAGACAAAGAAGTGAGACAAATTGAAGACAAACTGCCATTTTGGGTGCATGAAGCTACTAAATAGCTGGTTTCTATAGCAAAAGCATTAGCAACATGTTCTGACTAAAAGAAAGAAGTTAAGTGTCTCACACAAATATGTGGCTGTCCCTGTGAAAACAGTGCAAGAGCAATAAAATCCCTCCTGCCTGGGTTAGTGTAACTTGAACGTTTAACCCTTGGGTTTTCTTCCTTGGTGGTCAAGCATCATTTGGATCACTTTTGTCTGACCTTGGGTTACAGCCATCTGACCTTCAATTTTGTTTTTAAAATGTAGTTGTGATATCATGTTACTGTAATGCTTATCTCCAGAAAAGAAGGGAAACCAGGTCAAAAACTGGCTTGCTGGCTTTGCAAACTGAGCTGGAAGGTTATTCCTAGAGACCAAGAATTAAGTCTATCAGCCACATGCAAGAGGAGATTCTGTTTAATAAGACAGTAGCTTAAACATGCCCTTAAATTATGTATCAGTTCATTGCTGGTAGAGAGTCTATACTGTTTGTTGTTTAAAATATTAGCTGTTTAAAAAAATAGAGGTATGTTTGATTGGGAATGAGCTATGGGGTCACATGTATGAGCTGCAGCATAGCTGCCATAGCAATATTTCCATTACTCTTTGATTTCATATTTGTTTTTTTCTTTTGTGTCCTCACCTAGTTGATTGAAAGAAGAAAGTCAAATGCGCACAGGTAGAAATTCCCATATTGTTTTTTAATCCTTTCTTGTCAAAATTATATATGGTAATAATGCCAAACAGAAAAGATGGACTTGCACATAGCTGTCATTTCACAGCCCCCTCCTTCCACTGCCACCATACGAATGAACGCTCACACATTGAATGAAAACACTTAAAAAGACAAGCAAGACTGTGAAATGCTTGCTGTGAATCCTTAGTGCAAATGTTCACTTGTTAACTCCATCATCTTCAATTTAAAGTGAAAATCAAACTCTTTCATATTAGATTCAGTAAAGGATGAAATCTTTTTTATAAGTATGAAGAACACCATCTCTGGGCTCTTGGAATTTTTCCTCATCCATACAGCGTTTGCAGAGTTAAAAGAATTCCTGGAGTGTTGGCTGTTGTTTATCTATCACCATGTTGGGCTGGTGGTCTTTTCTGAAAATATATCATACTGCCACATCCATCCAGCTATGCTCAAAAAATTGTTTCCAGGGAATAAATCAGTATTGGAAAAGATGAAATACACTAATGTGGGAATATGTGATTCTGCTGGCACAATGGATGTCAACTGTTGGGAAGCTGGGTCGTTAGACTTTAGGAAATACTGTATTTAAATATGAAATTTACAAATACAAGAGATGGCTCTATCTAGGTGTCTCTGTCAGTTAAAGTGGAATCCTATTCCGTGGCACCACCTAGCATTAAGGCTCTGATTTAGAGAATACTCCCATGAAAGTCTAAATTCTTAGTTAAAGTAAGGCCACCGTATGCTTCTCTGGCACTTTAAGTCCCTTTTACCCTGCAGCATAGAGTAGTCTTAGAGCAACTGTGAATTAGGCCTGAGATGTTTATAGCACTTCTGAAAGAAAATTAAATTATATGATGTAAACAAACTTTAGAAGTAAAAATCCACATTACCGAAGAATGTCAGAAATGGAAATCCAGAACAGTTCGTGTTGTGCTGAATAAAAAATCTCCAGCCTGACAGGAGGACCACTGCCAGACTCTATGGTTGTCTGTAACTGTAAGAAATCAGTTAGTACCCCAAGAATGACATTAATGGTTTCAGAAAAGCGAAGTGGTATCCAAAGCAGACGATTTTAGGATTTTCAGTCTTTATTTTTTAAAAGTGTAAGGTGCTGAAGTTTATTCACAATATGAGTGCAGCATGAAAAGAAGCAATATAAGCTTCCCCACAACATGCCTCAGATGTTGACCTTCAGGTGTGATCTAGGTCTAGATGTGAGACAATGGTTCATTCTCTTTGCCCATTCAGTCATTGATATGTCTGCTGAGACTGTCAACAACCTGCCAATTATGGTGGTCTTTTTTGTAATGTGGGCTCTTATCCACTAGAAGCTAGAATGGGATCACAAAATTACTTCATATGGGGACAAATGAGTCTCACAAAACTGGGTGAGTGGGCAACAAAATGGCAGATGAAATTTAATGTTGATAAATGAAAAGTAATGCACATTGGAAAACATAATCCCAACTATACATATAAAATGATGGGGTCTAAATTAGCTATTACCGCTCAAGAAAGAGATCTTGGAGTCACTGTAGAGCAGGAGTCGGCAACCTTTCAGAAGTGGTGTGCCGAGTCTTCATTTATTTACTCTAATTTAAGGTTTAGCGTGCCAGTAATACATTTTAACGTTTTTAGGAAATCTCTTTCTATAAGTCTATAATATATAACTAAATTATTGTTGTATGTAAAGTAAATAAGGTTTTTCAAATGTTTAAGAAACTTCATTTAAAATTAAATTAAAATGCAGAGCCGCCCGGACTGGTGGCCACGACGCGGGCAGTGTCTAGTCCAATTAAAGGGTATCTGGAACCTAATGACTACTTGCAAAATTCTATCTGCAGGCCACTAAATAATATGATTGCCTGCAGTGGTAATGAGATTAAAATGTATGTTTTGCAATGTGGTGGCTTTAACATACACACAGCTATCATTAGCTTGAAAAAATAAGTGTCCTGTCAGGGTAGTTCCTTGTCCCCTACCCTCCCAGCAAACGTAGTCATGAAGAGTAACAACTTCTCCTGGCTTCAGTTTACGGATACACTGAAGCTGTGGGGGTTGTAACGGCCAAAATGTCCATTGACTCCCTAACCCCATCCAAATGTCAGATGTAATCCCAGGAGCACTGACTAAAAATCGATTGGGCATACCAGGAGGTCTAATTTCCCAGATGTCTCGGTGAATTACCCAATCCCACATGCATCCTCCCCATGGACCCGGCAGGATTCGGTATGTGGGAGCCCACCCCCGCCCCCAACCGGTCCATATGCTTGGAAGGAGCACTGAGAACGTCTGCACTTCCACCCAGAAAGTCTCCAAGTATGTCTCCATGGCCACAGATCAGATGGTACTCCTGATGGGTCTGTAAGAGCAGTGGGCCAAGCTTGATGCTCTAGATCATTCCTAATGGCCATTAGCTGGTCATTCAGGAAATCCTGAATTTCTGAACATGCTAGATCCCACTGCAATGCCTTCCCAGCCTCAGTGATATTCAATACCATCTCTGTCAGCAACTTCTGGGTCATAGAACTAAGGGCGGAGATAACATGTAACTCACCAACTCCAGCCTGTACCTGGGTTAGTTGTACTCCAGAAACAAGGCCAATGGCCTTCTCTAGTTGCCCCAATTTCTCATCATGTTCTTGGTTCTTAAAAATATTCCAAACTGCTGCTGCATTATTGGCCCCATCCCACAGGGATCCGGTCAAGTCTCTCTTCTTTCTAGAAGAAATAACCCAAGCCCTCTGTTGTGCTAATCTAATGGCAGCCTCCTGTGAGCAATTTGGGTATTCGTTTAATTGTTTGCTTATATGGGATATCCTGAACCTTAAAAATATATTTTTTCAAACAATATTTAAATAAATCACTAAAGTGTGAAGGCCTTAGTCATTGGTTTTATCAAATATATGGCATTGTCTGTATTTGGATGTGTTACAGGGGTAATAGTGTAATGGAGGAGATGGCAGGGGCAGTGACAACAAGGTGCCTTTGGTACTTATCATTTAAAATCCAATTAGGGAGGGCAATACATGCTGAAGGACTTGTCCAAAACACAGGGCGCAGCCTGTAGAATAAACCCCAAAATCCAATCAATACCACGTTCCCAAGCATGGGTCCCACAAGTTTCTTCCTGCCAGTGTATAATTCTTTGTTTCTTCACCAGGGTCAGTTCTTAATGTCTCTTGTAGTCAGGAATCCCTGGACTTTGTGGTTTCAATGAAGCAAGTGTTCCTTCTTCTCTTTTCCTGAAACAGTGTGGTTTAGCATCATACAGGGGAGAGGTTACTAGCACATCACCCTGTAATGGTTTTGCTTCTTCTAGGAAAATCCAAAGGCACAGTAGGTCTGTCAGTGGACAAGGGAGAGGTTACTAGCACTTCACCTTTTTTTTTTTT